>NC_081191.1:81987041-81989541 GCF_902713425.1 Acipenser ruthenus | reverse complement strand
TTGTATAACCTTGTAATCTTCCACTTGCAACTGCTAATATGACCTAAACTATTTAGGCCTTGACTGTTTGGTTTTCAGATGATAAAGACCAAACTCTTTCAGATAATAACCAAACTCTGTACACAAGTATTCTGGGATTCCCTAGATCAAGTTTGAGGTAGTGACTGCATATTTTCCCTGCAAGGTCAATGTCATGGCACATTGAGCAAATATGGCTGCCATATTGAGGTCATGTGACCTTTTGCAGTTGTAGTTACAGCAACGTAGAGATGGAGATGGTGCACCTTTAATTACTGTCTTAATGTTTGGTACACAGCTTTTGCTTTGGCATATGGTTTTTCTAGTTGGTATATAGTTGTAGTCTATGATTCTGTCAATAAAGTTACATTACAAGTAGTGTCAAGTAAAAATTAACCTTTGCACTGCCATGTTGTCTTTAATCTCTGGATATATCAATGACGCATATTATTATTATTATTATTTATTATTATTATTTATTTATTTATTTATTTATTTATTTATTTATTTATTTATTTAATATTTTCCCATATTTAGGTTTACAAACCATTCTGTCTGTTATACTACTTAGATAATGCTACTGGGGGTGCTTTTGTATTTGTTTACAAAAACTCCCATATCTTGTTTGAATTGTGTGTATATATATACTAGGTACCAGTAAATGTAGGTAGTTATAAAGTCTTTTTTTTCATAACAGTATTTTTTGTACAGTACCTAACAGTACAGCCCTGTTCACACTTATGTTTTTATACCATATTGTTGCAGAACAGTATCGCAATGTCTGTTCACACTTGAGTTGTTACTGGTGTGGTACCGCTGTAGTGTTGTTTTCAGGTATGCGTTAAAAAGTGGTACGCAGTGCACTGCGCTTGCTTGCATATGCCTGAACAACTTCTGCTAAAAAGCAGGGAAGCGACCAGTCAAATATGGTACTTTATGCTGTTTTTGGTCTGTTACATCTTTTTTAAATTGAATTCATCATATTTTCCAGTCTTTTACATCATTTTTAATGTAATTTATCATTTTTCCACCATTAAGAAAATATTATGCACACATTTATCATATGCAATACATTGGGTCTTGTACATTTTTTTACTTGTGCAACTTTGCTGTGGACTACTCATTTTATCTTGTTTGTTGTGAATTGTTTTTTTTTTTTAAAGAAATTGATTGGCTGTTTCTAGTTTTAAGTTTGCAAATGTAAATGTACCTGTTTGACAATAGGAAAACACCCATCAGATCACAATTGATTGCACCTGTACCAAAATCTGACAATGCACCACTTTTCAATGTGAGATCGTACCACTTTCTGACATAACACGTCAAGTTTTGGTACGCATACCACACTCTGATGTACCACTTTCTAACACCACACCGGTATAATTGTATCAATACGAAACCCAACCAAGAGCACGTTTTGTACCGGTACAGTTGCAATACGACTCTGAGCAGATCAAGTGTGGACAGGTGGATCAGAATGAGAGGCAGAGGCATGCGCAGCACACTTACACCAAGAAGGTTCTCAACTCCGCCTTTACTTCCATCCTGCTTGTTCTATTAATTTATTGGGGTTTTTTTTATATTTAAAGGACAGAAAGTGGTATTGTATCGGTATATTATAAACCAAAACTATTTTTACCAGCATCAATCTGATTTCATGTGTGAACAGTGTATAAATTACATGTTATTACTTTAAAAAAAACTTTCATTTTTTTTTTTTTTTTTTTAATTGCGGCAATAATGTGTATTATATATTTTGTTTCTTTTCACACAGCTGGGTCCTTAACCCCATTGACCATGCCGCCTCCTCCTCCTCCTCCTCCACCTCCACCACCACCACCTCCTCCACCAGGTCTTCAGCGCAGTTTCTCTGCCATTGATCTGATCAAAGAGCGACAAGGAAAAAAACCCAGCTCTGATCACGCACTCCTGGACTCTGGGCCCAAACAGCCAGCAATACCAAACATGTTAGATATTCTGAAAGACATGACCAAAGTGAAGCTACGGGCTGTAAAGTGAGTATATGTGAGCCTATATTGCTGTTCATAAAGACACTTAAGTTCACCATAGTTTTACATAAAGGAAGTTTACTGTTTTCACTGTCATGTCTTAACCACTGCCTGACCCTTTTCAAGGAACAAATTATTATTAACTTTATTATATTCTGTATTTATTGTCAGTAAAAAAAAAAATTGGTGTATGTGTGCTTGTGTTTTTTTATTTACTTTCTACCATAACCTTTGTTGGCACATGCTGTGTGGTTATTTGTTGTATAATGCGTATTTTAAAAAAAAAAAAAAAAAAAAAAAAACCTGAAATGATGTGTGTGTTTTTTTTTTTTTTTTTTTTTTTATAACCTCCTCCCCTACACAGACCAATGGAAGGCACATCAAAAACAAAACCAGGTGACCCAGCAGATGCAGCAGCTCTAATAGCAGAGGCTCTAAAACGAAAATTTGCTCATCGCTATAGGAATGATGGT
>NC_081191.1:81832041-81984541 GCF_902713425.1 Acipenser ruthenus | reverse complement strand
TTTAGTGTTTCATAAAGTGTGCCAAGTGAGTACAGTACAACTTTAACAAAACAGTTTAAATGCTACACTAGTGATTTTTTAAAAATTATTTATTTTTGTGAAATATAAAAATGTACTTTTCTTTTCTTGGTACTTTTTGGAATAAAATATCACATTCCCGTGTTTGACAGAGAACACTTCCACAATACATAAAGGGTAACACCTTCATGTGAACTCATAGGAGTAACATCTGTAACAAAACTTCTAATAGAAGAATCCGTGAAACACCACTTTCAAATCCCAAGGAGGGAAAATACGTATTTTGGGAGATCTAATCTGTGTTAATGCTGACCACCTTAATACATTAATAATAATGTGTCATCTTGTGCATTATGAAGAACTATGAAGCAAATATGAGCAAATCTGTTTGTGAAATGATATCTATACACAACCCTTTTACAAAAACAAAGATCACACTCTAACTTCTTTTGAACAAAAAAATGATGGTATTGTCTTGTTTTTTTAATCTTAGAATTGTGCAGTATGTATTCATATCCGAGACCCTAATTTATCTGCCAACTTGCAATGCTTTTCAGTGCCAACTTCCCAACAAAGGCCTTAGGACATTGGAGGCTATTGGTTGCTTTTTAAGATGGTTAGTTTTGTGTGTTGATTGTCCCATCAAAATGTGTCCATTTGGTCTAAAGTAAGGGAGTTAAGCCTGGGACAGACAGGTGCAGCGCGGCACCGCTGGGCATTTTCACAGTGCGATACCGCTAGTCCGCGCCCGGGCACACATGAGTGGTATGCACTACACGACTGACTTTTCTTACAATATTGTAGAAAAATGTAATGTTACAGTAGTTGTCAGTATATATAATTTACATATATGGCCAAAAGTCTTGTATCACCTAGTAGAATATTAGGATGCAGACATCATTATGAATGCACTTTCATTATTTTGTTTAACATCATGCAATCAAAGACACTACAAAACATCACACAAGTCTACCTGAAACTACAATAGTAGTACAGTACTTCATGTTACATTTCGAAATGTCACATTTTTAAATTTTTGGAAAACTACAAAGCGATATGTAATTCAATATGTTGAAATAATTATTCTATAGCTGTAATGCCCTGATATAATCTGATAAACAAACCAGTGTTTTTATTTAGTAAAGTTGTTTTTCTGTCATCTATACGCAGGTGTATGAAATGAGAGGTCAACTTAGCAAAGAAACATACAATACACTGACAGCAAGTAGCCTACTACAAAAGTGTTAGAAAATATATCCTTTTACAGCCAGTTATTTAGTAAAAATAGTAGTGAACTACTACAGAAATAATAAAGGCAAAACATGATAACAGTATCAAATTGGCTATAGGATAGATGCTTATCAGAGGTGATGTATAAAATACTGAGCTGCCTGTCCATGTATGAAATATGGGAGGGATCAAACACTTCAGGGTGTTTGGACACCTCTGTAGACAACATTTTCATTCATGAATTTTCGTGCCAAGCATGTGTTGTCAGCACTTGGCTGTGATTGGTTAATCCACACACTGTACCGCACGGCAGCCAAAAAATAATCCCTCTGGATTCGATTTGAGTGGCACCGCTCAGCGTCACTGCAGGACTTGCGGTATCATTTTTGCCGCCTGTGTGCTACACAGTGCTGATCTGTCCCGGGCTTTACACTACAAGTTATTTGATTTGGTGATTTCAAGAACAAAGGCCTATAGGAATGAGGATTGATATCAGAAAGAAAAAAAAAACTATTACTTACACATTTGTGGCTATTATTAACTGTCCCAAGCATTGAAGTGAAGTGATTATTTTTTTTCTTCTTTTTTTTTTTTGAGAAATGACAAAGCTTTTTTGTATCCAGTTCCTTGTCTTGCAAGGACTTATTTGGGTATTTATCTAGTAATCAATAGTAACTGATCAGTTTGTATGTGTAAGTAGGACAAGGAGTGGGAGAGAGATAGGATAATTGTTACAGTAGGCTATAGTGTTTGAAACGATCAAAGGTAAATAGGATAGTGGTAACATTATTAGAACAAATAACATTTAGTAAGAGACTGTTTTTTGGTTTTTTTTGGTTTTTTCATTTAGCATACTTCCTCCATAAAACCCATTTTATAAAACAAGTGTTGCACTCATTTCACTGGAGCAATTGAAACATTTATATTGAAAATGACACATTTTAGCAGTGCACTTTATTTAGGTACATGGGATTGTAGTGAATGAGTACTATCCTTGGAACGCTCCAGAGCAGTGCAAATAAATTGGAGCATAGCATTCCTCATGCTTTTTTGCTTTATGATTTTATTATTTCCATCAATAAGAACTTTTTATTTTAAATTAAAAACACATTTTTCCAGCTGTTTCTATTCTGTATTAAAGTAGTTATGCATGGCACAAAATAAATTAAATTGTGTTGGGTAACAGCCTTTGAGAATGATTTGCAGTTGGTTTCCCAGACAATGATTACCAGTAATACTGGACTACCTAACCAAACAGTATCCTGGGTAAAAAGATTATTGCTTATCAAGATCTGTGAAACCAGCAGAAAGTGTTGTTCATTATTTTTTTTTTTTTATTTTTTTTTTTTAAGTATTCTTTGTTGTGCAATTCTAAAAGTTCCACTACATCTTCAAATATAGAAAAATACAATTAAAATGAAGGGGTCTCAAAATCCTTCGCTATAGCATTTTAACAAAGGACAGTGTTCCAAATCACATTCCAGATAAGGTACAGTATTTACTAAACCACTGCCAAATCTGGAGATTTTGGGTCTCGTGGCTCAGGATATATCATGACGTTACCTTTACCTATTCTGTTATTTCATCTGGATAAGGTTATTATCTAGACATTGACAGTAAGAAAAGGATAAATTAAGAATAAATGTCAAATTCTAGAATAGCTGCTTCTCAGTTGTGTGGGATTTTATGGATTCAAACACAGCCTGTCACACTACATGTATTTTATTTTAACAAATGGCTTTTGTAAGGAGCATTTCTAAATGTTATTGTTTTGAGGTCTTTTGTATTGGCTCTGTAAACTCAAGATTTACACTTGATGCATACTGTAATGCAGTGATTTAATATTCCAATCAACAGATTAGACCCTCTTCTGCCTGATTTTATTTAAAATAATTTGACTAATAAAGTAAATCTGAATTAACTGTTGATTTGTTCTTTAAAACAAAGTGTGTGTATATTTATTTCGTATATATATTCCTTCTAAAATATCAATATCTGATAAGGGGCCAATTTTATAAATTCACAAAATCTCCTTAATTTCAGATAAATTATTTTGGTTATCCTAGTTTAGACCATATACAGTTGAAGACAAAAGTATTGCCACCCTATGAGAATTCAAGAAAACATGTTAAATGCAGTTAGGCAATTTCAAATATTCGTTCATAACAAAAGTGTTAGCACCTTTACATTAAAAGTCTATAACCTATTTTAATAGAACTAATTAATAAATTTTTATATATAAATTATTTAATAATTATAATATTGAAAGGGATGCAGTGAAGTATAGAAAGATTAATCAAATACAAAAAAAAAAAACTACTAAGGCTGGAGTTTAAGAAAAATAAATGAGAAAATTAGTTCATTTACCCAAGTACATAACAGATCTTGCAGAATTATTATTATTATTAGGCCATTAAGCTCCCTGATGTTAATTTATTTCTGAATTCACCTCAAATGCTGTAGCATTATAACTACCGTGGCATTAACTACCATCTCCTTAGTTATTTTGTACAGTGACCGGTGAGCTGGTAAATCTACACATCTGGTTACATATACGCTATAAACGAGTCTGTTTTAACCAGAGTAATTCCCCATTAAAACCCATGGAGTGCACTTGTACAAAGTGTTATCTGGTCCAAGGTAGTACCTTGATCGGAATATACAGTAGCCTGGTGTAATTCTAGGCAAATTCAGCATTTTCCTGGCTATTTCTACAGAAAAGATACAAAATGAATAATAATTCTTACATTTGTAAAAGTGCAGTGTTTTTTTTTTTTTATATTTATTTATTTTTAAATATAAAATTGAGCTCTAGCACTGTAACCCAATAATCACAATACTAGATTGTTGGTACATTTTGTAAAAAGAAACAGAACCTGCAAACATATGCCAACTTGTTTATTCATCAAAATGTAACTGCAACAGACGTGTATAAAAAGGTACAGCAAAGCCTTTCCAAATGGCCTCACACTGAAGTTCTCCCCAGAATGTCATAACAAATTGTAAACAGGATTATCAAACAGTCTTTTACAGCAATAACAAGGAAAAATCAAATGAAGTAAAATAAGAAAACCAATACAATTGTGCTTACTGTACAGAATCCAAACAACTTAAAAACAAAAAAAATGGAATGCTTGAAGTTTAAAATACATTGGTATTCAATTTCTAACCAAAAAAAAAAAAAACACCACAAGGCCAACAGTTTGACAATGCAATAAAAGTGAAGACGAAAAAACATGCACCTTTTTACGAAAAGAAAAATTGGTTTGGTCACTTTGCTTTATGCATAGTTTTAAGGCATCTGCAACAATGTCTTACAGTTTGCATTTTCAATGTGTATGTTCTTTGAAATTATCAGATTTTCAGGTAATGGTTTCAATAAAACTTTCTTGAGTTGAAAGGGGACCAGTTTTAAGGCCACCTGCCTTCCTTAGTTTCCTCCAGATAAATTGGCAAATACCCTGAGCTAATTTTATATCAATTTAGTTTTTCTCACGGGGTGCTTACTATATCTAATATGGTAGGATCAAGTCACAGTGCAAAAACATTGAGAACTGCAGGCTTTTGTGGCATTTGGTGTGTTTTAGAGATGCAGTCTGAATTTTTGTTCTTTTAGCAATAGGACAACATCCCTATTTAAGTGGTTCTCCACACCTGTGATTCAAGGCAAGTTACAGATCCAACTTTAATAATAATAAAAAATAATAATAATAATAATAATAATAAATAATAATAATACATACACATTTGTAAACAGTCTTCGTGGAGGCAGCAAAAACAGTGGGCTTTTCACATTTTATCTAGATTTTATAATAAGGAAGATAAGCTTAAAATGCATTACTACATTTGGGTTCTCTGTACAGTTTTAAAGAAACCCCAATCCTCAGGATTTTAAATTTTTTTTATTTTAAGAAATAATCATTTAAAAAAACATAACGGCAATAACAAACATTAAAAAGGTGTCAATTGGCACTTTACCAGAACAAAAGTAAGCTTCCTTTACTGTTCCCTTTCAAGAACTATGTGTTTAATATAATTAGGCAAAAAAAAACAAAAAAAAAAACACGACAAGCCAATTGAGGTATCTATGCATTACTTTGTTAAGGAAGGTGGTGAAGCTACAAAATAAAAACAAAAACAGTTGTTTTAGGAGATGGTGTGGGGAGCGGGGGTTAAATCAGGAAAAGCATGTAACATTCATTCCTTCCTGGCATGGATTTCTAGGCAGTCATGGCAGTTGGAGTTAAGTCAGGTCAGGTTCAGTTCACCTTTTCCCACAGGTTTTTTTTTTTTTTTTTTTTAATACCCTTTTCACTTACACCAGGTCAAGCCTACTGTACTGTATGTGGGATCTGGGAGAAGGGGTCATAATTCATGGCTTTCCTGAGGTAATATATCTGAGTCAGCCTCCTCTAAGGTAGGATCAGTGTCATCCCCGCTGCTTGCATGCTCCTGTACCATTCCCTTCCAGCCAGCTTTGTTCAGTGCAAGGTAGCCGAGCATCGTCCGAGAGAGCCTGGTGTCTGAGAACCGAGCCCACTCCACAAACAGGGGCTCCACCACATAGGTCATGAAACCTGGGACACAAGAAGACACCATTAAGAATGCTCCAGGAACATTTACATCCATTAATAGTCAATCTGAGGTTCTTCACATTGACCCCCCACAAACAAGCCTCTTAGGGTGCAGGTCAGTCTCGGTGACCGGTACTGATCCGGCGTGGAATCTTATGTTCTACCTGTTCTATGGCATTCATGCCCTTCTCATTAAGTTCTGGCCATTCTTCATCATTCGTGGCATTAGAACAAAAGACTTGAGACAGTACATTCCCTGTATTACATTCAAAGGAACGTTAGCTTACCCATTTGAATATTTTCAATAGTTTGTGTTTGGCTGTCACATAGTGGGCTTACATCTAGTTTATGTTTCTTTTCAATGTCACCTGAAAGAAAAAAGAAAAAAGCATTTAAAAAGTGAAATACTTTAAAAACATTTTTTACACAGTAGTAAAGGTAATATGGTTCTGTACACCACAGAATGCAAGTTTATATTTTTCCATAGTAAAACATTACACAGAAAAGCTATTCTATAAATATGATGGGCCAGTGGCTTATTGAGACAATGCCCGAAACTAATCCTAAACCAGTTAACAATTCAGCAAAAAGTGTCAGCTTACAGCAGGGGGTGAACATGGGCTGGCCCAGGTTACTCTACCATTCTTAATTCATACGCTGCCATTTTGTGAACTTGCCTTGATGGAAGAATTCCTCGGTCACTTTCTCACTCCAGTGCTTACTCAGTTCCCAGGTCCTGCATGGGTTACAAATATCAGCACACTTGAGTGCCATCTGCAAAAAAGAGAAGAGAACTAACTGGTGGTGCCTTGTACTGTTTCTTTAATTAAAAACAAGGAATAATGATTTACAAGAATAAGACAAAGATGATTTGCTACTAAAGGGGCAAAAACTAAATAAATGTACTGTACATTTGTAATACATCTTAAGAGAAATTAATCACTATTACTTATTTATTTAACATTTTCATTTTGCTTCAATGGGGTAGAGTGTACAGGTTTCACTTACATATTTACTTTCCATACTATTTAATGATACCAGGAGTATAACAGATTTACCTGAAGAATAAAATGTCGATGACCAGCATCGTCTAAACATAGGTCTTCCCGATCCAAATGTGTTCTGAACTGCAACAAGTATTCATTCTGTCTGCTGATGTCAGTGGCTAAAATGAGGGAACCCAACTCTCTCTCGATTCTCAGCCTAAATAAAATAACAAATGAATGAAATGTTTATTTACACTATTGCAAGCATTTGAAAAGCACACTTTAAAAATAAACACAGAATAATATTAAAAAAAAACAAAGAAAGTCAAAATGTCACCATATATAATGTACTTATGTAGAGCAACAGTGACCCCAAGTGGTCAGAAATGTCCACCCACTTTAACCCTTCACTTTTATTAAGTTTGAAAATGTTACTACAGTATAGGCTACAGAAATACAGGTAAGCTTTTAAAAAATACAACCTTTTCAAACACAAAAAAGCAAATGCCCGAGGATATTATATAATTAAAAAGAGCATTCAGTGTATTTTTTATTCCCAATAACTATAAAACATATTTAACGATTGTCATTTCAAAGTTATAAATGCTTTGCTATTTAAGCATGTATAATGTTTTACTGTCCAATATATATATATATACACACACACACATACCGACGAAGGCTATATTTGCATCCTGAGCCATTTATAAATAAATAAATAAATAAATGAATGAATAAATAAATAAATAAAAGTGATAATACCACAGTAGTGACGTCAAAAAGTGATAATTCCTCTAGAGGAAAATATACTTGAACTTTGACCCATTCGACTCCGAGACCATCACCTTCAATTCAAACACAAAATGTCTCTTTTTCAATCACTGGACAACACCCACAGTACACTGTTCATTAATGATAAACAAAATGAGAATACGTTTAAAATAAATAAATAAATAAATAAATAATAAAAAAGGATGTAAAGCTGGTGCATTCATATCTCACAGAAACTAAACGGATAACGACATAGAACGTCTGTTCAGCACTGAAAAACACTATTTAAAAAAAAAAAAAAAAACGAGCTGTACTGCTGAACCTGGTCTTTAATATTAGCATCACAAGGGTATCCATGTATTATAAAAAAAATAAGAGATGGGCCTCTTCAGTGAGAATACAGGAAAACAATTACATCTCGGGTTTCTGTGACAGTTTATAAATTACTCAACCTTCAGTCTTGTAATTTATGACGTCACAGAAACCCCGGATGAAATTGTTTTCCTGTAACTCACTGAAGACCCTCTATTATTCTCTATCTCTTGCATTATATATATATATATATATATATATATATATATATATATATATATATATATATATATATATATATATATATATATATATACACACACACACACACACACACACTGCTGTGCAAAAGTCTTAGACATGTTCAATTTTTCTACTCTGATGCATTATCAGCATCAACAATTTACTCAAAGCCTCCACCAGTGTTTTCTACTATTATAGCAACCTTGATTTGCATAAAGAAAGAAAAACATTGAGTGAAATAGCTCGCATCACTCGATTTTCAAGGTGTGGTATCCGAAGCATAATCAACAAGTACAGAGAAACATCATCTGTAATTGACAAACCCAGGACTGGAAGACTCAAAAAGCTGTCTAACAAGGATGAGCAATACTTGAAGATAATATCCTTAAGGAACAGAAAGAAGACGAGAGTTGAATTGACAACAGAACTGGCAGAAGGCACAGGTGTCGTTAAGAAATAGATTACAATTAATTATTTCAGCAATTTTTTTTTGCAAAACTCCAAAAATGGTAATTAAAAAAGTATTCATACCCTGACAAGGAAAATGAAATTAATAAGTTCAGGCACCTTTAGCAATAATAACCTCTTTTAAACGATTCGGATATTTGTCAATGAGCTTTTGGCATGATTTGTTAGTGATTTTTGACCACTCTTCATTGCAAAATTGTTCCAGTTCATTCAAATTCTGAGGACTTTTCTTGTGCACAGCCTTCAACTCATACCAAAGCTTCTCAAATCGGATTTAGATCAGGACTTTGACTAGGCCATTCCAGAACCTTGATTTTATTCTTCTTTAACCATTCTGAAGTAGATTTTGATGTGTGATGTGGATCATTGTGTTGGAACATCCAGTTGCGCTTCAAACCAAGTTTTGTAGCGGAGGGTTTCAGCTGATTGGCTAATATCTTTTGGTACGCTATGGAATCCATTTTACCATGTATTGGAACAAAATATTCTGTGCCATTAGAGGAAAAACAGCCCCATAGAAGGATATTACCACCTCCTTGCTTGACAGTAGGTATGGTGTTCTTTTCTTTGTACACCTCACCAGACTTTCTCCAAATTTACTATCAGCGTGACCAAATAGCTTGATTTTTGTTTAATCACTCCACAAAACCTTTGAGCAGAACTCATATCTATCATTCAAATGCTGTTTTGCAAACTTTAAGCGATTGTCCTTGTGGAGTGGCTTTTTCCTTGGCCTGTGACCATTGAGACCTTTGCCATGCAATACTCTACCTATGGTTGAAATGGAAACCCCAGTCCCACTTGCTGCCAATTCACTTTGAATATCTTTGGCAGTCAATCTCAGGTTGTTATTAACCTTCCTCGCAATTCTTCTGCTTGTTCTTGGTGAAAGAACCTTCTTTCTTCCAGACTGAGGGAGTGTTGTACTTCTTGATAATAAAAACAACAGTTGAAATTGGGATACCAAGATGCTTGTAAATCTGTATCCTTTTCCAGCTTTATGACAATAAATAATTATTTTCTGCCTAAGGTCTTCAGATAGATCTTTACTTTGTCCCATACTGACTTGGTAATGACAGCAATCATCCTATGCCTAACCCTTTTATACTCTAAGAATGTTCACCTACAATCCAGTATTTTCTAGACTTTTCTAGAATTAGGTTCTGCATTATCATATTGAAGTTTCTAGCACCTTGTAGACAATACTATCACAGCATCAAAGGGTAGATTTTTCCTAAAATTCTTTGTTTTTCGAGAATTTTCTAGAAATTATATATTTCCACTGGGGTATGTGAATTTTTAACTACAACTGTGTGTGTATATATATATATATATATATATATATATATATATATATATATATATATATATATATATATATATATAATCATATATATATATATATATATATATATATATATATATATATATATATATATGAGAGAGAGAGAGAGAGAGAGAGAGAGAGAGAGAGAGAGAGAGAGAGAGAGGAGAGAGGGGTTTTAATCTTGACATTTAAAATCGATCGATTAATCATCCAATATATTAAAATCGATTAATCACACCTGTTTACTAGTGATATGAAATTGTAATGAAAAGCAATTACAAGTAATACAAAGTATTAACATAATGCTATTGTAGCCATCAAATCAGTGAAAGAAAACCCCTTCCAGACAGATGTTTGTGAAACTAATCCAGGTAACATTTATTCTTTTGTCTCCCGGATATACAAGAACTTGATTATGGATTTCCCAATTATACAAAAACGGGAGCCTAAAATGTACATTAAAAATCGATACCAGAAGTTTTAGATCTTCTTTATCTGATTTTTTTTTCTTTATTATTAGTTTAAAGTTAATATAGAAATATGTATATTAGCATATAAATTTACACTCAATTAAAAAAAAAAAAAAAAAAAAAAAAAAAAAAAAAAACACACACAATGATCTTACTAATAACCTCATATTGGCTCTCCTTCCTCTTTTGAGCCTTATGTTCTCACTCAGCTTTACTAACCATTCTCTGCAGGTCACCAGGCCTCAATGAATGCTTGCAGATGGGGGGGCAGTGGAAACATTGCATTATTTCACTTGTGATGTGAGCCAGATCTAGGCCAGAGGACACTTCTGTTTCAGCTGCAATCCAACCTATATATAAAACCTGTAGAAGGTCAGTATTCATACCTGTCTTCCAAGGGAAGGTGTGCAAATAACCCTGACTCTCGAAGCAGGCCCACAGCTGACCTCCAGTGGTGATTTTCTAAAACTGAGGTATTCTGGAAATGAAACACAAATTCACAGTACTCATTTAACACTGTAACATTAAGTAGCAGTATTAATGGAAGTATGTTTCACATCCATTAAGGCCTCTCCAGATGCAAGATAATAAATAGCAAATATGTAATTCACATTTCTATAGCCCCTTACATCTCAAGTATCCTAAAGTGCTTCACACACACACACACCAAGACAAGTAAACCATTCAATTAAAAACAGTCTAATACAAAATGTTATAAAATTAATTTTAAAAAGCGACAAAACGTGGTTTTAAATTAGAAAAAAACAAAAGATAAAAATGGAACAATGAAAAAAAGTCTAATACAAATATATAATAAAATTGGAATTAAAAAAGAAAAATAGGAAGTTCCCTTGAACAGTCAGCTTGTTACTGCTTGCTTTTTCCCCTAAATTAGCACATGTTTTCTTTTATACCAAGTGTGCAGAATACCGCATGCAATAAATAGTAAAAAATATAGTTAGAAAAATATGCATTTAAGTGGAGTTTCCAGACTGTGAAAAGGGGCCTTACCTTGTACAAAGTTGCTAAGTAATGGTTTGTTTTTATGAGGAAAGGCTGATTAACACCTGGATGATCCAAGTCGTGTGTTGTAGCTGCCAACAGACCTAGCAGGATATCCCATGAGGTGAGAGATTTGGCAAGCTTCAAGAAAAAGGACACGTTTTAAAAATAGGAACACACAACATCCTCTTTATAATGCTTTTGTGGTATTTTAAAGTAAAGTAATCTAACAAGATAATTGTATACATTTTTCCCACCATGCTGAAATGTACAGTATTGAAAAGCAACTTTTTTGTTTTTGTTTTAATAAACATGATATCAGGTAATACACTAGGTTAACGAGATCTCCGTTTGCAAGCCTTGCCTTCAGGTCGTCTTGGACATTTCACCTGGAAAGGGAAATTGTCCCCACCCTTTCAGAGCCTTCCTTCCTGTCGGTCACCAACCAGCTGCTTCCCCTAATGACTGACATGCTTTGCAGCCAGTAAGATACTTTGCCCCTGAAGACACTGCTGTGGTGAAAGGACATAGGAAGTGGTACCCAAAAAGCCAGAGGGTATTTTAAGACTTAAATTATTTCAGTTGTGTATTTAGCCAGCATTTCTCAAGTGCTAGATCTTTATCATCTGGAAGAAAAAAAAAAAAAAAAAAAACACACACCACCACAGGATTCTAATATAGCAGCCATCTCAGGTCACAGAGTAATATGAAGGGCAACGTTATATATTGGCCAAGGAGTTTCCAGAACACTGAAAACATGAAGTTGGTACCTCAAATGGGCTACATTAGCAGTTGTACAAAAATATACAAGATCCAGTCACAGGGATGCTTAATATCAGTACATTGCACTGTAATGGAAAAAAGTAATACATTCATTAGGATCATGCCTCACTCACCTTGGGCTCTTTTAAGTAACAGTGCATGGCCTGAGTCACGTCCGCAGCATGGACTGCATTGTGGTAAGGGTTTCGACTGCGGTAGTCTTCTTGAACCATAACTTTAAAAACAACATTTGCAGTAAATGTGAACAAACAGTGAACTGATGTCTAAAGTGCAGTTTTAGCAGCAATACAATTCATATTTAATTGCACATAAAAATGGTCAACATTATATGGTACTGATTACTAATCTGTCTCAAACCTACTGGGAATCTTTCAGGGAATGAACTTCATAGCACTTAATCAAACTTTATTGAGTAAGGATTTAATTTTATATTAAGACACAACCAATTCACAGTTCTGTCCTTCTTCATGTTTGCATTAATACATGTGATTACTACTATTGCTAAAAAGATGAATTACTCTCTTTTATGCATATAAGGCAATCAAGTCAGGACCAGCTAATATATATTTGATATTGCTTAGTTTAAACCTGAAAAGCCCATTTTATTACAATTAACTTTATTGTTTATAGCTAAACACACACACACACACACACACACACACACACACACACACACACACACACACAAAACACACACACACACAAAACACAAAGCCCTTCGGTTTCATTATCTAGAAAGTTATTTACCTAAAAAACTACGAAGTTTTACCATGTCTAAATGGAAGATTTCAGTAAGTCCATAAAGTTTAAACAAATGAAACGTCAAGCTGACCAAGCTGTTTCCTTTAAGAAAAAAAATAGAAACAAAATCAATATGATTATAACAAAAATCAGTTTTCATAATTCATTTGTAGTATAAAAAGGCTTAAATAAATAAAAAAAAGGATTATCATGACTACTTAATTACAGATACCTGTACCCCAATATACAGGCCATGTACAGCATGGCTTTGTCAGGCTGACACGGTTCATTTGTATGCGAGTACATATGAAGTTACTGTAAGTAAAGGTTTTCTTGTTGTAAAATCTGGGATAGCAACTTATTTACAAATGTATCATACATGTATTAGTAATTTGAAAAATGGTCAGCTCAAACCTGTACCACCCCTTTTAAAATGATGTAAATGGCATATCACCAGACAGGAAAGATAGAGTAACAGGATACTATTTGCCATATTTTCAAAGCCTTTCCTCTATTCTTTAATAAACGCCTACTTTTTGAAAGGAGAAAAAAAAATTGTTAATGTTACAAAATGAAAAACAACTTTAAAACGTGTTTAAGAGAATGTGAAATATACAACTTGGATCTAGTTTTGTAAAATTAACAGGTGTTTTACCACTTTCAAAAAATAGGACTTAATGAACGATGACCCTATATCTTGCATTAACTGGTTCAATAACTAAAGTTAACATCCAGCTACTTGTCAATTCTCATCTTTAACTGTTCCTGACCATTTCAACAAAGTCTTACCATTTGTTAATCTGTCAAAAAGAAATATATCAAAATTCCAACTTCCAACTTTTTCCAGCATACACTAAAACAGAAAAAAAATAATGTTTAGGTTCCCAACATAATAAATACATGCATATTATAAATAACCAAGCAAAACTATGGAAATGTGTACTTTGTAGAGAAGAACAAAACATCCTAACATAGCATAGGTCAAATCTACTATACAGTACAACGTCGCATATTTGACCCCCTATGGACTGGGATATAGGCAGCTATGTGAAAAACATCTATAGAAAAAGCATTTACACATCCATAAACAGGTTAGCGAACAAAAACAACACGCAAACTGCTTTAAAACATGGGGACATTTCCTTGCTTTAAAAGTAAGCAAACGTAAACGAGATGAATTGGGCTACAAATACAGTGTTGCTATGCGGTTTAATATAAGCCCTCTCCACACAAAGCTTTTAAAAAAAAAATACAAAACAAAAACGGTAAATGTACAGTAACCTGAAACTGATGGCTTCTTAAATCTAGAAGTCCCTGCCTCCCTGGTTCTGCTTTCTTATTATCTCTGTCACTGTACTTTGCGCTCGCTCTTGATATTGCCAACAGCCATATTCAAATACATTTAAAGGCTACACAGGGACTTTTTTGACGTGAAAAAAAGAAAAAGAAGGACCAGGGTACACAAGTGGAGATTAGATAAAGGGGCATTCAGAACAGAAAATAGGAGGCTTTTTTTTTCTTTTTTTTTTTTAAAACACAGAATCGTGGGAATCTGGAACCAACTCCCCAGTAATGTTGTTGAAGCGGACACCCAGGGATCCTTTCAAGAAGCTGCTTGATGAGATACTGGGATCACGAAGCTACTAACAACCAAAACGAGCAATGAATGGCCTCCTCTCGTTTGTAAACATTCTTATGTTCTTATGGTTCTTATGGTTCTCTCTTAAAGGGAAATGCACCAAAAGGCTGATTGCTATAACGCTTTCTTTCTGTTTCCATTGTGGAAGCTGCATTTGCTGCCAATGCCATTACTCTCCTAGGCTACTTTTAATATTTATTAAGAGAGACGGTTAATTGATCAGGGCGGTTATGTGACGGTCGGATATGCGACTTCCACTGTACTATATTTCTACCAACAAGACACTTGGACCCAGAAGTTAGAATAGCAGATACAGTGAAAAGAGAAAAAAACTCTGCACTGACAAATAGCTGTCGTAGAGTCTGGCACGGTACTTTTGCAATATTTTGTGGCTTCTTAGTTCTAGAATATTTCTAAAAGTGGCTTAAAAAAAGAATAAGTCACTGTGGTGGATTTAATGTTGCATAATTCCAGTTTGACTTAATGTCTTGATAAAAAAAAAAAAAACCACACACTTGCTCATACTTTGCTTGTGATGCTCTGTCTCTAAGAGCTCTAGGGCGTAGGCATGGCACTTTCAGCCAAAAAAGGTTATAATTCAGTATTGTTTTTGTTGTTCATTAATAAGCTATCCCCTCTCCAAACAAACCTTTGCTTGACCAGTATAGTCATCATCCAAGATGTATAAAGGGTTCTGGGGAGGAACACCACGGAAGCAGCGAGAGGAGTGCAGGGATCTCTGGAAACTTAACAGTCTCCGAATCTTCCTCGCTGACACAGGCCCCACAGATTCAGGACGTGCTGGGATGACAACATGGAATCCTTAAGAATTTTACAGAAAACCTCTCATACTCCCAATAAAAGCAGCACAGTACTTTTTTATGTTTAGTTCCTTCACACAAGGCCAGTTTTTGTCTTGTGTAATGTGTCTCATTATTTCAGAGTTTGAGCTGCGTTTTGCAGTCCTCGCCCAAACTACATTACATGTCTTATAGGTACAGTAAGAGATACCTTACATACAACAAATATCCTTATGTAATTAGTCTTAGTTACAATATAATAACATTTAGTGCAGTTTTAAAGCGTACATGACATTTCAATCCAATTTCAGTTAATGTTGACATCAAATTCAAAGCCTGTTCAATTTAGTGTTTATTTTTAAATTCATATTAGGTTCCAATCATTTTTACTTCTCATTTTTAAATAATGCCATGCACTAAAATCAGAACCCCTACCCTTTTCAGTAGATCCCATACTGTGGGAAGAGTCCAGCAGGCGAGAATAGCAGCTGCTCCTTATAATTTAAGTTTATTATTGTGGCTCCAATGAGGACTGCAGTTAGAAAGGTACCTTGGATTCTAGAACGTGCAGCTTTTGAAAACCACATATTCCATTATAGAACTCTAAGAAAACTCTTTACTCATCAATAAAATGGGTCTTTGGAACTTATTAAATTGCTTTTCTTAGTGAGTATCAATATTTTTTTAACTTCACACCCGTCATTATTTCTTGAGTAACCTGTAAACTAGTGGATCTGGCTAAAATAATAATAATATATAATATTAAGAATGCAAAAAAGCAGTTATAATACTATAAGTTACTTATATTTTAGTCATAGGCTGATGAAAAACAAAACTAATGAGGAAACTAGATTGTATAGGATTTGCTGCTCATATTAAATATTGAAACCCTAAGTACTAAACTACATCAAGTAGAATCAGCCGGCAGGACTAAATAAAGCATCTGAAGCTATCCAAACATTACCTCATTAGTAACTCTCTGTTTATTTTTATTTTAGTATTCAATAATACAAAATCCTCTAGCTTACAGCAATATACAATTAACATTTTTATATATATATATATATATAAACACCTGCAGGTTTACTGAACACTCACAGTGCAAAATGCGGAAATCAACGTATAGGTATGGATGAGCGCCTCCTCTTTCGGTTTCAAATCCTACCCGACTCCTTACTCTTACATCACCTAGAAGAAAGCAGTCACAAAACACATTCAGCGCAAGCTTTAATTGATGAATTACATTTTTTAAAAAGGCATTTAAAAACAGTTCTCCCTGCAATTAACTTGTGGTACCGTTGTTCAATGCAATTTTACACAACTTTTCAAACACTTGATGTGCATGCAGCTGCGTGCTACAAGGCAGCACAATTATTTTATTTTTTTTGCCTACCCAAATGCACTGCAGCAGACAAAGCAAACAGAAAAAAAGCTTGTGCGACGCATTCAGACAAAAATCAACATTCTTGAATGATGCTACTCTGTTTAATGCACCCTACATCATATATTGACTTCAGTTCATTTTCATTCAACCTCTTCAAAATGGCAGCTTTCAGCAATTCAGTTACTGATGCTTGTATATTAGAAGTAGAAATTCTCCCACTAGAATTTACTTACTTGAAAACAGCAGTCTGAATATTACACAAGCCCCTATCAAAATACCAAAACCAAGTATTAAAATATAATAGAAGCAGACCATCTACTGAAACTACAGACACCGAAACTAAAGCAACAGTTAAGGGTTATTTTTAACTCTCTTATTGATATGAAAACATAGAACAGAAAGTCCAAATATTAACTTGTTAATATGTAAAAGGTACATTCAACAAATATGTATTATTAGCGTCATCCTGAGTCAAGCCCATTGTTCTCACACTATTGGGCAAAAAAAAAAAAAGAAGTTTTGCAGTAATTTGTATTGCGTCCAGGTTATCATTACATGGAGAATGTTGCTCCCTTTTATTCCAACTACTGGAATGTACAATTTAAATATGTAACTAGTCTGTTCCAAAAGTTTAGTTTCTCCTAAGAAATGTTCTTGTTAATTTTCAATGTATGGTTTTATTTCAAGTCTGTGAAAAAACACAGAAAAAAAAAAATACTTATATAAACCACAAGTGGGAGCCTAAAGCTCACTGAAGCCTTTGAAAAGAATTGCATCAATTTGTAATGGTAAATGAGTACAATAAAACACACTACACTCAACACACCAATTGTTCTGTACTACAGAGTAACGATAATAAACAATTATTTTTATTCCAACACTGCAGGTTAAAATACATGACATATATCAACGGGTTAAGTAAAACTAATAATAAAAACGTGTTCCTCCTTGTGGCAGGGTGAAAGCCCTGCCGGTGCACAGGTACAACATGTGTGTGTACCTGTGGGAATGCGGCTGGAGCTGTACATTGAATAAATTGAATAATGATGATGATGATGATGATGATGATGAGGCTCCAGTCACAGGTGTATAAAAAGGGTGATCACAGGTGTTAGAATGTTAGAATTAATGATGGTGAAGGTTTGTGTTTGGGTTGGCGTGTTTTGCGGTGCTCTTCTGATAATAGTGAGAATTATCATTGGTGTTTAGAGGAGTTTGAAGCCGTGTCTCAATGGAAGTGGCAGCTCAGTCTAAAACCACGGAGTAAAGTGTTTAGTATTGTTTTTGTATAACTGTTTGTTTTGGCCCTTGTGCCTTTTTATTTGTTAATGCTTTTTGTTATTTCTTACTGTATTGTGGACTAAACATGCGCAATAGCACTTCACTGCAGCTTTTTTGTCTCAGAGTCTCTATTCCTGCTGGTAACAGCTTGGCCGTGACGCTAGCTTGTCACACTTGGTGTTAGACATGGGAGACTAAGAGCAGGACTGCAGTTTAAAAAAAGATAAGAAAATGGAGCGGAAAGGAAGTCTGAAGGAGAAAGCGCTTCCATGGTGCCTCGTCTGTGCAGAGCCCGGGCACTATACACGGTGCTATCCCTTTCAGGGGAAGAGAAGTTACCACTGCCTAAAAGAAGAAGGGGAGGAGTGGCCGGTCCCAGAGGCATGCGGAGGAGGAACAGCTGCCGGCACGAGGGCCCAAGGGGGAGCCGTCTCCAGCTACACGTTCAGAGAGGCCAGCGTTGCTGCTGCCAGAGTACCCCACACCCTTGCCAGCTACACATCAGGAGGGCAACTGGGGCACCTACCTCGGTGCTCTCAAGGCCTCAAGTTGGTGCCTCGTCTGCGGGGAGTGGGGGCACTTCAGTCAACTGCCCCCTACAAAAGGAGGAAGAGGAACAGCTGCCAGAGTGCCCCGCATTGCTGCATTGCCGCTGCCAGAGTAACCCGCAGCCCTGCCAGCTGCATGTCCGGAGAGGCCAGCATTGCTGCTGCCTGCATTACCGCTACCGGAGTGCCCCATGCCTCTGCCAGCGTTGCCACTGCCAGCATGGTCACTACTGGAGTGCCCCGCACTGCTGTCAGCATTTCTGCTGCCAACATTGCCACTACCACCGCTGCCAGGACTGGAGTGTCACCCACTGCTGCCAGCATTCCCGCTGCCAGAAACTGAAGGAAAGGAGCCGGCAGTTATAGAGAGGAGGGAGGAGGTGAAGAGGACCACCACCCTTATGTCCTGACCTGGTGCTGATGGGTCTGAGCCTTCGGTCCAGGCTCCCAGACACCCGACATTGGTGTCCGGACCTTTGGTCGCTGGGCCTAGCTCTCGGGTCGCTGCATCACCAGGCACAGTCAGTCGTCTGGTCCCCTGCTTCGCTCCCCCTGGTGGCCCAGATGTCACTCCGATGTCGCCGGGGCTTGCACCTCTGCCGGCTGCTGCACCTGCCTGGTTGCCAGCCAGCGTTCCCGGTGCCCCATCCATATCGCCTGGGTCCCATGTCGTAGGTTCTCGGTCTCTGGGGGGAGGCACCAGGGTTGTGACCAGCCCGCCCTCCAAACCACCCACAAGATTCCCTACGGGGAGAGATGGACATGAGGGGAGGGGGTTGGTGTTTTAAGGAGGTGGACGATTGCGGCCATGTGTGTGGTGCACAGGTGTAATGTGTGTGTGTGGGGGGGGGGGGTTGATTGGGTTGGCAGGGAGGGGGTTAAATTGAATAATGATGATGAGGCTCCAGTCACAGGTGTATAAAAAGGGTGATCATGGGTGTTAGAATGTTAGAATTAATGATGGTGAAGGTTAGTGTCGTGCCTAACAACGCACCAAGAAGTGACAATATCCAGCACAACCCATGCCCTCAAGTGCCTTATTGCTTTTATAAAAAACGATTTATAAATGGTTTATAAAAAAGAAAGGAGAAATCTGTATAGTTTCTAAAGATTTAACATTTTGATGTATGTCCTTCCACAACAGAAAACAGTCCATATGAACTTTTTTTTTTGATTCAGTAAATGCATTTTTTATTTTTAAATAAAAGAGACTTTAAATTACTATGACCACCTTGCTTAGATGTGTTTCAGTTAATTTTTCTGACTTTAAATAACCAAAAAAACGTTGATTAGTTGTAGGTCCTACATCTTTGAGGTCCCTGTCTTCCTGCATATTTAGGTAATGTTGTTGCTAGGTAATTCACTCCATTTGGTATATGCTAGAGCAAGAGTTTAAGGTGTTTTGTTGGCATGAAGATTATTAAGTAATTAATTTAAAGTCAAACATATATATATATATATATATATATATATATATATATATATATATATATATATATATATATATACACACACACACACACACACACACACACACACACACATATACAGTACTGTGCAAAAGTTTTAGGCAGGTGTGAAAAAATGCTGTAAAGTAAGAATGCTTTCAAAAATAGACATGTTAATAGGTTTATATTTATTAATTAACAAAATGCAAAGTGAGTGAACAGAAGAAAAATCTACATCAAATCAATATTTGGTGTGACCACCCTTTGCCTTCAAAACAGCATCAATTCTTCTAGGTACACTTGCACACAGTTTTTGAAGGAACTCGGCAGGTAGGTTGGCCCAAACATCTTGGAGAACTAACCACAGTTCTTCTGTGGATTTAGGCAGCCTCAGTTGCTTCTCTCTCTTCATGTAATCCCAGACAGACTCGATGATGTTGAGATCAGGGCTCTGTGGGGGCCATACCATCACTTCCAGGACTCCTTGTTCTTCTTTACGCTGAAGATAGTTCTTAATGACTTTCGCTGTATGTTTGGGGTCGTTGTCATGCTGCAGAATAAATTTGGGGCCAATCAGATGCCTCCCTGATGGTATTGCATGATGGATAAGTATCTGCCTGTACTTCTCAGCATTGAGGAGACCATTAATTCTGACCAAATCCCCAACTCCATTTGCAGAAATGCAGCCCCAAACTTGCAAGGAACCTCCACCATGCTTCACTGTTGCCTGCAGACACTCATTCGTGCACCGCTCTCCAGCCCTTCGGAGGTATGGTTTTTTTGGCCGCAAGTCTTCCATGAAGGCCACTTCTGACCAGACTTCTCCGGACAGTAGATGGGTGTACCAGGGTCCCACTGTTTTCTGCCAATTCTGAGCTGATGGCACTGCTGGACATCTTCCGATTGCGAAGGGAACTAAGCATGATGTGTCTCTCATCTGCTGCAGTAAGTTTCCTTGGCCAACCACTCCATCTACGGTCCTCAACGTTGCCCGTTTCTTTGTGCTTCTTCAAAAGAGCTTGGACAGCACATCTGGAAACCCCTGTCTGCCTTGAAATTTCTGCCTGGGAGAGACCTTGCTGATGCAGTATAAATACCTTGTGTCTTGTTGCTGTGCTCAGTCTTGCCATGGTGTATGACTTTTGATAGTAAACTGTCTTCAGCAACCTCACCTTGTTCGCTGAGTTTGGCTGTTCCTCACCCAGTTTTATTCCTCCTACACAGCTGTTTCTGTTTCAGTTAATGATTGTGTTTCAACCTACTGTACATATTGAATTGATGATCATTAGCACCTGTTTGGTATAATTGTTTAATCATACACCTGACTATATGCCTACAAAATCCCTGAC
Organism: Acipenser ruthenus; assembly: GCF_902713425.1. Taxonomy (NCBI): domain Eukaryota; kingdom Metazoa; phylum Chordata; class Actinopteri; order Acipenseriformes; family Acipenseridae; genus Acipenser; species Acipenser ruthenus. Next base: position 81,963,167 of record NC_081191.1, on the reverse strand, counting down.
TTTGTGCAAGTGTACCTAGAAGAATTGATGCTGTTTTGAAGGCAAAGGGTTGTCACACCAAATATGGATTTGATGAAGATTTTTCTTCTGTTCACTCACTTTGCATTTAGTTAATTGATAAATATAATCCTTTAACATGGCTATTTTTGAAAGCATTCTTACTTTACAGCATTTTTTCACACCTGCCTAAAACTTTTGCACAGTACTATATATATATATATATATATATATATATATATATATATATATATATATATATATATATATATATATATATATATATATATATACACTGTATATATATTTTCAGAAAGCCAGTCATTTAAACAGGAACAACCCAATTTGTTAAGACATTGCATGTAGTAATGTAAATACTGTTGAAAAATATAAATATGGGCAGCAGTGTGGAGTAGTGGTTAGGGCTCTGGACTCTTGACCGGAGGGTTGTGGGTTCAATCTCCAGTGGGGGACACTGCTGTTGTACCCTTGAGCAAGGTACTTTACCTAGACTGCTCCAGTAAAAACCCAACTGTATAAATGGGTAATTGTATGTAAAAATAATGTGATATCTGTATAATGTGAAATAATGTATAATGTGATATCTTGTAACAATTGTAAGTCGCCCTGGATAAGGGCGTCTGCTAAGAAATAAATAATAATAATAATAATAATAATAAAAATATCCAGTTATAAATGAATGAAGAGTCAGTTTCACAAAACAATGGCTGATACCAACTAAAATGAGGGAAACAAAACTAAATATCTGACAAGTGAATCTGACCGAAGTTATAGAAAACAGCAAACTGGTTCGTAGTGCAAATTAATATAAATAGTAAGAAATGACAAGACACCTTGATGTATTCACTATCTTCCATGACAGCAGGTATTGTGACAGGAGTTTCCTTTGATTTTGGTGGCGCAGCGATACGTGGTTAGCACAGCTGCAGTGATTTGCCTTTGTTCCTAAGTAGTTCCTAATTGTGACATTGTGCTGAATATTGTAACAGTTTGGAACACTGATGGACCAATCAGCATGCAGCATTCGAACAAAAGTAGGTTGATCTCCAATTGACACTGTATACAGTCCTTAAATAATTTACTTTAGGTTTACCTGTCAAGCTATTCTTAGGGAAAGAACAAACTAACCTGTTTAATAAATATGAAACTCCTGTTGCCTAAATAATTTTTACGATTAGCGTCTGACTTTTGTAAGGGGATTCACTTCAAAAGTACATATTTTTCAACCAAAACACTGCCTTAAATCCCCAATCATGTACCCTAATTTTATCTCTAGAGACCTATCCAAAACAAATAAAATGATTAAACTAAAAACGGTGATGATTCTTGGATATGCTCTTAGCATTTAGTTTTGATAGTGTTTTGGTACAGTACAGTAAACTTGTACTAAATCCAAACCAGGTGGGATTGGACCCAGTTCAGATTTCAAATCAGCGAGTGCTGATTAAAAATGTATTCTTTAGTCTTTGTTTTTATACTCTACTTGTATTTATAACATTGCATGTTGCTTTTAACAGCTTCTAACAGCACATATTACATTATGGTTTGGATTACAGGTCAGTTTGGACTAGCAGGCTTCAGATTAGCAGGAATCTCCTGTATGTAACCGATGCAATTTTAGTGCAAGATGTAAAAAAGCAGATTTTAGGACAGCGCAGTAGTCATGGTACTGTACTTACCTAACATACGAATATACAAAGCAGTTTGATCTGAACTGTCATAGGAGATTGCCCCACGTCTCTGAAAAAAGAAAAAAAAGTAGAATAAATTCCAGTTTCACTTTTGTAGGATTCATTTGAATCCAAACACAACATTACTATGCATGTATTTTACAGCACATACTGTAGAGAGGTCATAAACTTCAAATTTCATGGAACGTATTTGCTTTCCATTAAAAAACCATGGAGAGTAGAGGACCATCTGTTAAATTGTGTCAGACAGACAACTCCTGTCTCATAAAATCCAATGCAACAATCACAACATGCTGTCCGTGCATTCAAATATCTGTATAAGAAATGTTTTTGGACGCAGCAGCCATGCTACTCACAACATAACATCAAGTCAGAATATGTTATCCATTAAACACAGTACAGAGTACTGTACGAAACGTTAAGCAACACATTTATAACACTGTATCACTGGCTGAAGATTACTTTATCCCCAAAAAACAAAAGTATACTTTTCAAATTACAGCTGATCCACCTTTTTACTCTGTGTTCCAGTAATGAAGCCGACATCTAGAAATGTTTAGTGGTACAGGTGCTGCATCTTGTACTGTACATTCGGTACCGAGGTAGGGACGTGCTGTAGTTAAGGATGTTGTAAGGCAATCTATTTATGTAATGCCTCAGGAAATTGAGGAGATGCTGTTTTGTTGATGTTTATAACACAATGAATGGACTAGCTGCACAAATGATACATGCATTTTGTAAATTTAACAAGAACAAGAACTCTGTTTCCTTTTTTTTTTTTTTTTTTTTAATACTGTTTTTAATATATTTCAATCACTGGGAATTAAGGCTAAAACAGAATGCAATTTGATTGTGCCTACCCCAAATGAAAAGTTATTTCCTAAACTTAAAGTTACAGTACATCCACTAAAATTGATCTTCAAAGTATAGCTGAGGCAACTTGTATTTTTCATTTACCAGTATTACAAATTCCACACAAGCTGAATACTAAAGGAAACTGCTATAACAATATTGTTCTTTTTGATTCAACATTGTCCACTTTCAAGGCCCAATTCTTTGTTAATCCACCGACATCATTTTTTTCTATTTTTCTTTTACAGTTTTTTTTGTATTTAATGTGTAGAGGGTACAATACATTACAATGCAAGTTTCCTCATGCCTGGACTACCCTGTACAATCGATCTTGTCTTTTACTTACTGTAGAGCTCACAAATACAATAAACTGCCTTCTACATAACACACTTAATTTTAAATTGGCTACAGAAAATTACTGTACAATGAATCTCAAAAGCCTAGCAAGCATAAGAGATTCAAATGTTATGTTCTAGGTTTCTGTCTTGAGTAGAACTACAGTAAGTAGCCCACCAATATACTACAGTTTAATAATGAAAACAAAAAAGGTTATGCAAAACCAAAAAAAAAAAGAAAATCAATCCTATATATATTATATATATATATATATATATATATATATATGAGAGAGAAGGCTGGGGCGATGCATCGATTTGGTTGATGCCATCGATGGTCAAGCATGTGCATCGTTTTGGGGTTTTACTGTGTACATTTGTATCTTGTTCAAAAATAAAAAAGGAAAAGTAATTGTATGGGTTCATTTTATTAATTTTATACCACGACACAAACAAATGGTGTAAAAATCGCTTTCCAAAAGGTAGCCCGCTTGGCCAGAAGCATCTTAAGCATCCCAGCAGTGTTAGTCCTCAGCAAGGCTGGGCAGTTTGTAAACAAGATCAGTTCCTCTTTAAAAGCAAATAATGGGGGCTCCCGAGTGGTGCATCCAGTAAAGGCGCTCCGCTTGGAGTGCAGGATGCACCCTATAGCCTGGAGACTGAAGGTTCGAATCCAGGCTATGTCACTGCCGACTGTGACCGGGGGATCCTAGGGGGCAGCGCACAATTGGCCGAGCGCCGCCCGGGTAGGGAGGGCCTAGATCGAAAGGGGAATCCTCGGTTCACCGCGCACCAGTGACCCCTGTGGTTGATAGGGTGTCTGCAGTTCTGCAGTGGAGCCATCAGATGTGTGTTGGCCTCCAGGCACTATAGGTTTGGTGGCCTCGCTGTGGATCCGCAGGGCAAAAAAAAAAAACAAAAAAAAAAAAAACACAACAACGGATTGGCAGGAGCACGTTTCGGAGGACGGGTGTTCCAGCCTCCATTTCCCGAGTCATCAGGGGGGTTGCAGCGGTGAACCAGGATCAAATAATAATTGGGGAGAAAACCGGGGTAAAAAATTGGCGATGACTACATCTAAAAAAATTAATTAAATAAATAATTAATTAAATAAATACATACAAATAAAAAAAACAAAAGCAAATAATGTAAATGCTATCCTGTTTCTTAAATAAAAAACTAAATATAAGAAATGGGCACAAATACAATGTTAGCAAATATGGAGCTTTGCATCTCTGCTTAGTGAAAAACTGTGAGATTTGCATCGCAACTGAAAAAAGCAAGCCACAGATGCTCAAATGCAGTGGTAGTCCTGACAGCAAAATACTGAACTGTAATGTCATTTTAATTCAAAGGCCATTACACGTAACACCGCATAGCAGTTAAACTAGGCACCCTCACGAGATGATCGCTTCTCAAGTATACTGTAGTAAAATAGGATTCTACAGCCTTGAGTAAACATAATCGTGATCATATAACAAGTTGCTTACCGACGAGGACTTGTTTTGATTGGTTTGATGTATTGTCCTCAACGATTGAGCTCCATTGACATTTGTATACTGTATTTAAACTGCTGATGGGAGGAGACAATTTTGCTAATTGTAATCATATCTGTCCGCTTTGGAGAATTAACCGCTTACAAGAATCAAATCATCATCTTATAAAACGGAGCACACTGTAGTAGGTTTTTCAGTTCGTCAGACAGTACTCATGTTTTAGCATCACAAGACACGCACACACAACAGAAAGCACATTACACAGTAGTACAGACAAGGATGTGTGTGTGTGGGTGGAAGGAAGGATTTAAGGTACATACAACAATGAAAAGAACAAAACTATTATGATATAAGCTTTTTAACTGTAATGTACACAGTCACAGGAAACTCAATGTTCTCACTTACTCATAAAATATCCTGTTGATTCAAATGTTAACAAATCAGATTACACCAGTACTTCCAATGGAAAGCTGCATTTTGTGTGGTTCTATCCTTCATGCACCAACTGTTATTTCCTTTGGAGCTCAAAAGGTTGACTACCGAAATAGTTTTTAAATCCTATGCATACCCTCTGTGGCTAAAGACAATTATGTCTTGCTGATCTCAACATGCCTTTTTTTGCATGTATTATACAGTATAATAGAAAAGTATGATAGTACATTTCTCCCCACCATGGCTGTAAATAGAAATTAAGAACCATATGTATCACAAAAAAGCTGATTATAGGCTACTGTACTGTACTAGGCACATGGAAAGATTCAACTGTGCTGCATTATATGTGCAGTACATATTCAAGACAATGACAGGAGTCTCATTATACAGTACCCCAGTTTTGGAGCATCTTGTGCTAAAGAATGTTCATTTGAATAAGCAGTTCTCTGGAAATACTGTACATCTACATGGGTGTCTCCATTATATCCCGGTTGCTGGGAATGCATTGTCAGCAGGGGACACAGAGCTAGAAGTACTGTACCTTGATAAAGTATGAATATGGATCAAACCCAGGTTACAGTACCATTGACTTTGTACAGTACCAGTTTGCATACCCACTATTTGCAACAATGGCAGCGTTTACATGCACAAATCATGACAGTTATCCTCATGACCTGTTTGCCGTACTTTTCAGGAAATGTGTTGCTATGCAGTTCTGATTTACGAAAAAGAAAAAAAAAGACGACCATACCAATGCAGATTACTCAATTCATAGTCATTTAGGGGAGGGGATATTTAAATGTCCGTGTCTGCTTACCAAGTAGGAAAAGAATGACTCTGAATATCGTAAGGAAAGCTTCATGCGTTGCCATGAAGATAAAAACAATTTACAAGAATAATGAATTCACGTGTTGTCGCGCACATTCTGAATTACGCTGCACATTAGCTACTTGTTTGACTGGTTACCTTTCCAACACACACACAAAATTATATAAAATATAATTTCTACAAGTTTTACTACTTAGAATTTATATTTGTGTGTGTGTTTGTGGAACATCTAAAAGTTGCATTTCATTAACAATAGAACCGCCTTTTACAATACATGTTTTTATTTTTAATATAACCTACAATATTCAATTTTTTTATATATAGGCTACACACACACACACACACACACACGCCTGTTATCTCTACTGGAACTGGCAGCTATCAATTCCGTCATTTTGTACAAGGTAGGAGAGATTTCATCTTGAAGCTAGCCACAGTGCTTCAGCAGAAACATGTCGATCAGAAAACTGCAAAGCTGCAGGCTGCAGCAGCTCAACCTGGATTCTGTGCTGCACAGAGTGACACACACGCAAGATAAATCATATATTACTTTCGTTTTAGATTAAAAACTACTTTTGTTTTTACAGTTTTGTATGTGCACATACCTGTTTACACACTAGTTTCTTTTGAAATGTTTATTTTATTATAGTTTTTCATTTTTTGAAGTAGTGCTTTATATGTGGCAAGTTAGAAAATAAACCCTTTTATGTTTAACTGTTCATTTAAATACGGCGTTTCGGCTGTGCAGATGTTTGATATGATGTGCTTGAATAAAACTTTTGGAGTTGTATCCGATAGTTTGTCTTTCATTTCAATATTGACTGTGTTTCTGCTGGAGATTACTTGATATTAAAATCAGAAGAACTTAACTGCTGAAACCTTGTGAGCCACAAGCACGATTCCTGCTCCGGTTTACATGGGTTTTAACAGCTATTTTTATTTTAGAAAGCGATTGACCCTGCCCCTAATGTCGCGCTGCCAAAAGGACGTCCTTTTGCTGTTTCACGATGTATTCGCGTGACAACGTCACACAGTCATGACTGTAGAGTCTATTTTCAAGTGCATGTAAACCAAGCCAATGTTATTTAGCAATGTATTAAGTGTTAAATATTGTTTGATGCACAACACTTGCATGGCAATAATACCTCTTGTGAGTGTGTCGAACACTGATTTGTCTTACCAAGTGGTAGTTATAAAGCTGGTGAATTAACAGAGTTAAGGCAAAGGGTACCAATATTTATGAATTAACTCAATTGACTTTCATAGAGCTGGAGTCACAAATATTGGTACACTGGTTGTAGTGTAGGTCACAAGATCTGGTTGCAGCTACAGTAGACCACTAGAGTGATAACAAAATACCTATAAATGAATAATTACTGTACCAGGAAGCAGTGTAACTTTCATCTAACTCTCATTCCACAACCAAAGAGCCAAACTATTTAATAGAAAATAAGGGACCAGTGATAATGTTCCTAGTGCGCATAACATTTTAATTTTTAATTTGGTTAGCACTCCTTTAATTCTGCAGATCCGCTCTATATTCCCTTTCACAGTACAGTAAATGTCAGTTTTTGGTTGGTTAAATCATTATCCCAGTCTGACTGTGTGCAAACCACCATTTCTCAGCTGAGCCGGTATTTTTCTTGAGCTCATTGTCAAAGACATAAAGCTCACTGCAAAGAGCCCTTCCATGGGGTCCTGCACCCCTCCCCTTCACTGCTGCTTCCCTGCAGAGATGTTCACGGCTTTCAGGTCAAAGCACTTGTACATTCTCAGCTAACCAGAAACTGCAAACACCGGCAGGGCTCCAGAGCAACATTCAGCTTGCTGCTTGGGGTGTCTCCAGATGACATCAATTGCATTCTATGACATCAGTTGGCTAAACCAATTTGCATACTTGGTTTGTGTTCATTACCAAGCCCAACCCTTCGACTTAGCCAGTTGTATTACAAAAATGGTGTGACAAATGCAGCATCCTCCACTATAGCTGTATACTCTTAAATTTATATATAATTTTCAAATAGTGTTAATGTACATGTACATAAGGAAAATGAAAGTTTTCAATTAAGATAAAAAAAGGCACCACTACGCACTCCCCAGTATCAGCTGAGCTGTGACAAGCCAGGCTCCTCAGTGGTTAAGATAAAGGCTGATAAGCACAAAAGTAATGTTTACATAGGGTGACCACCAGATGTCCCGGTGTGACCGATACCATCCCCTTTTCCCATTAAATGTTCCAGTATCCCAACGTTTTTCCCCCTACCCTTAATGTCCCGGTTTACAACAGAAATAGACAGCAATCCTTGCGTTAATTATGTAACCAATCAGCAATCATATTGATGGTTCCTGAACAATATTTTTAATATAGTTTGCTCTACTAAAAGTATGCAAAATGGTCAAATGAAAGGTAAAAATAGCATAACATATGGTTAGAACATGTAGTTCATGTATACAAATTAGAATGGGAAGTTGCAGTGGTTGTACTGCAGTCAGAGATTGTTGTTTTTTGATGGTTTATTGTTAAAACAGTATAGGGATAAAAAACACTATTTCAGATAAGAAGCATCTGTGTATGAAACTGTTCTGAATCAATCTAACTAATTCCTCTCATAAAAATGTGTATTGCAGTAAATCTAGTAGAACAGAATAAATCTTACTTTAATACATCATATTGCTCAAGAAAAAACTTTTTTTTTATGAAAGAATTAGCCAATAAGATCACAACTTTTCTTTCTTTAATTCTAATTACAGTATGGCCTTCAAAGTGATATGAATCAAATTTTGGTCGATTCCCAGCTTTTTTTTTCCCCACATGCCTCCGTAACTATGGAATACTCTCCCACATTAACAAGAAGTACAGCTGGTGGTTGCTCAAGTTTTAAATTCAGATGGATTTTTATGCAAATAATTTGACCTGCCAACAGAAGTTATTTTTTTGTTTAAGTGTAGTTTAGCCCTGGCTTGCTAGTGTTGTATATTACATTCGTTTCTGTCCGATTTAGTATTTGTAATGCTTGTTTTTTTTGTTTTGTGACTAGGACACCCAAGACCCTCGTCTGAGTGTGATTTATTTCCTAATAAATCTTTTAATAAATTGAAATGTTCTACTGGTAGTCTAAAATGGTAAAAAAAATACTTGAAAACAATCGCTTTTACAGGTATGTGTGTGGTTTATTTCTCTTCTACCTTAAAGTGACGGTACTTTCACAAATATAAGACTGCTCCATGTAAACCAACTATAATTTGAATAAATTAAAAATGAAAATAGGTAGCTTTCCTATTTGGTTCATATATTGTATGTAGTGTATTATTCTTTTGTTAAACAATACTTTGGAATCACCACAATGAAGGACCAAATCAGTGCAATTCCCATTGGATTAACCCAACATTGAGACTCTCTCTCTGGGGACTGACTGCATGAGAATGCCCTGTCTTGTTTCTTTAGCCACAGTATTGACCACACAGGGACACTTAAAATATTTGAGAACTATAAGCTTATTTGCGCTGGTGCTGTGGAAAATTGATACACAGGTGTTGCATTACAGTAACTGCTTCGTGGCCAACATTAGTCTTAGGATAACATTAAAAAAAGAATGCCAACTGAATTTACAATCACCCTGCATATCCTGTCTATTTGTTTTATTTTTCATGAGTTTGAACTCCTTGCAGAGTCAGTGTCGCAACTTTTTTTGTAGCAAAAAGGATTTGTAGTTTTTACATTTGTATGATTAAATTCCACTTTGCTGCAGTAGTTCCACTTTACTAAAAAAACAAACAGTCAGAACTACAGAAGGAGAGTCTTTATAGCCACTGACAAGGGTCTTATGGAAGAACAGGATTCATGCTGCATTGCTTTTACCACTTCAAGAAAAAACCACAAAAATAATAAAATTACCAAAGCCAACGAGAGGAGATTCTAAACAGATAAAGATTACTGCAGTCAACAACAAAAATTCTGAATAATGAAAGATAAAAATGTACTGTCAGCCCACTGTAAGCACACTGTACAAGATGTCTCAGTACTGAACAATTTTAACACAGGAAGTGACCACAGACTTGTAAGATGCAAAATACACCTAAACACAGCACAATCAAAGTAGAAATGCTCCAGAAGCAAAGCCTGGTGTTTCAACTGGAAAAGATGAAGCAATTGGGGTAAACATCGCTGGAACACAGAGTACAAAATGCGACCAGAAGATCACGCAAGAGACAAGACCTCATGAAGAAAAGAAGGGAATGAAACAAACAGCAGCTCTGAAGTCAAAGATTGAATACATTGAGCTCTTTGTATTAAGCAAAGAGAAAGTGCCAAACGACTGAAACAACACGTCAGTGATACTTTTACATAAGAAAGGAAATAAAGAAGACCAAGAACTACAGACCTATTAGCTTACTTCCTATAATCTACAACATTTACCAAGATACTCACCAACAGATGTCAAGATAAATCTGACTCAGCACAATCAAATGAGCAAGCAGGATTCAGGAGTGGATTTAACACAATGGATCATCTTCAAGTTGTACGGCAAGTGATTCAAACCAGCAACAAGTACGAACTACCACTTTGCTTGGGATTCATCGACTATGAAAAAGCCTTTGACTCTGTTTACACAAGATCTGTATTAAGCTCTCTGAAAAAACAAGGAATTGAGAAAATGTACAGACTTGATCTGCACCATATACAAGAATGTAACATCCACAGTAAGACTCCATAAAAACAGCAACGAAATCAAGATTTAAAAAGTTGTTTGTCAAGGAGATACAATTTCCCCAAAGCTATTCACAGCCACCCTAGAAGACATTTTCAAAACACTCGATTGGGAAAATAAAGGGGCTGAAGATCAAATGGAGCCTACTTGAATCACCTACGATGTGCTGCCAACATCCTCATATTTACAACGTGCCCAGAAGAATTACAAACAAGAATACAAGAACTACACAAGGCTAGCATCAAAGCGGGTTTGAAAATTCACCTGAAGAAGACTCACGTGGCAAGATGAAATTAGGAAAAATGCCAGAGCAACATGGGTGAGAGATGCAGCAGACAGGATTTTGTGGAAGAATCTTGGGGAGGCCTTCATCCAGCAGTGGATGGAATGATGATGATGATGATGATGATGATGATGATGATGAGGATGATGATGAGGAGGATGAGGATGATAAAATTGATCAATTATTTTTTAATCGATGAAAGAACACAGGTGTGATAACTAATTGATTAATCATTAAAATTGATTAAAACCTAGTGTATACACACACACACACACACACACACACACACACACACACACACACGGATAGCAAACAATTACTCTATATGCCTAAATATTAATTGACTAATCTATCTACCTAATTATTATTTGTTGTATGTGCTGTACACCAGCAGGCAAGGTCAATCCATACCAGATTCCGGGGTCGGGAAAGCACAGTTACTTTAAAATTATCCAGGACACAGAAAAGAAGAATCAAGTTTTTTTTTTTCTCTTATGTCCTGATTTTAGATTCCAAACAATACATAGACTTAAACATCGATGATGATCATACACTTTGATCCATCAACTCCCCAGCTTTTGAATATTTTATATGATTTTTTTTTTCTTTCTGTATATATTAACAAACAGCAACTACATATCACACAATTCCTAAATCATCCAATTCACTGCAAACTGGTTTTGTACAGTAGATTGTGTTTAGCATTGCAGACAGCCGGAAGCTCAGTAACTCATCAATAATTTCAGATGTGTTTCTTCTCAGGGAAACAGGACGCAATGCACTGTAAGCAAACTTGGGATGTCCTGCCTTCCAGGGCAAACCTGTCAATCTTGGCATTGGCCTATAACTAGCCAGTAGAGAAATATTTGCAGAGGCATGCGCCTGCCATAAATGTGCCACGACCAAATTAGGCGTCTCAATCTGCATTGGCATCAGGGCATATAACTTTGGAGATCCATGGACAGAAATAACCTTATTACAAGGTCCATTACTCAAATGCTGCATATGCAATAGGGTTCTGGTCTTGAAGCACAGTAAATAAAAAAACACTGCTCATGGAAAACACACATTTGAGTTCTTCTAAACAAACTGAATTCCTGCCATGCCAGCTACCAAATATTAAATGGCAAACCTTCAACAAATCTCATCTCATACTACAGGCAGTCAGTAAAATTAAATGAATACGTTTTGGCTGGGAATTAAAAGAAAAAAAAAGAAAAGTAACAAACACACTAGGTAACTAAACTGTGGAAATATTTAGCTGAACAGACAATACAAAGAATCAAAGCATTGCTAAAAGTCCAGTGAAGAAAGAATGAGCTTTCAGTGAAGCTCTAAATGCTCAAGGAAAACTTTGTTGCAAAGATCTTCTGAACAAATCATTATGAAAAACCTTCAAATCTTTTTAAATCACCATCATCTACATAATAACCACCCCCACCCTTTCAAATTCAGTATCATAAAAACTTCTAGCCAGTAAACCGGAGTGTATTGTTTCAGGACAGTACAATTATTATTATTCTATATATTTTTTTTTTTTTCTTAAGCGACAGAGATACACATTCCTGGTGATTTCAGCAGAGTGGCAACAACATCCCATCAAGGGCACTCTTAGGCCACGTGACTGACAAACTAAGAGAACAAAGAGCCTTCCTAAGTTTGCAGCCTGGTATTTTTTTAAAGTGCAATTCACATACGTCACTTGAGATGAATCAAAGCAGGCAAAGCCAAATAGTAGTGCTGTATTTCTGTGGCAGAAAGCAGTAAGAATGCCTGATTGCTTGGATGTTTTGTAGTAATCGTCCCTCTCGCAGTTCCGTTTAAAACATGCGATATGCCTTTTTTTTTCCTTTACAGACCAAAGTCATAGCGCATTCATAAACATTGACACGTGTTGTGTATAGAATTGGTGCGACTTAACCACGCAAATCACATAATCATGTTTGGATCCAAACAATTCCTAATACAGGCGTCTCTCTAGTTGCTGTAGCTGAAAGAGCACCATATTGGACGTATTTTGAGGGGCATTGCGGTAATTAATAAGGGCACCCACAGCAATTGCCCTATGGCCGGTGTTAAATTCGAGCCCTGTATATATATATTAAACACCACTGGGATTCGAATCCAGATGTGTCAAAGACTTCCACAATGCTTAAATCTTCTCAGATTTCTGCTTTACTTTAAACATCCAACCTTAGCTTGAGTCATGAATTAGCATTTTGTCCCTATATAGCCTAGCAGCCATATGACGTGATATGTCAATTAAAAAAAAATTAAAATAAATACTTAAATAAATAAAAATAGCTACAATTTTTCCACTTTTACTTCCTCTCTCTATCTCAATATATCCACAGGTACTGTATTAATGTTATTTTGTATCTGATGTTAGAGTGTTTAGAGGTGTCCAGAAAAAATTACTTGAACTCATAGTTCAGTTGTATAAGTAGTCACAGTAGTTTTCCTCCATCCTTGGCAGACATTTATCGGGTTTTTTTTGTTTGTTTGTTTGTTTGTTTTTTGTTAGTTCCATGTACTTTAAATTACCTTAATTAAAAAGTGTTGGGGAACGTCTTCAAACGTATTGTTCATCCCTCACAAGGAGCAGGAAAGTCATTCAGCAGGCCTCAGGACTGGGAGCAGAGCAAGTGGTTTGTCCAGCCTTGCCCATTTACTAGAAGACTTAAGGGAGAAGCGGGAGGCCATACAGAAATCATTAACTTACAACAAACAGAGGAGAGGGCCAGCAAATGCTTAGATTTCCTACAAACTTCTGTTTACCAGTTATACACACCTTGTTTCTAAACTCACAGGAGATTAAAATAATACTGTTCAAGCCTGCTTTGTAAATTCAAAGAATCCTTGTGAATTGTACCACGTTGCTGTTAAATGTGGCATGAGGGACTGTCCATCAGGACAGAGGGTTCGTAATGTAGTCGTAACACATCAGGCTACAATATCCTGCAGATTCGGGACTTCAAGAAAAGGGGTTTAAAATTGAGTCAACGCAAACTCTACCATTATCAATTTGATGCTCATAATAAAAGTATACTGTTAAGATACTGTAATGCATTGTAGCCTACATCCATTATTCTCTTTCCTCATCTTGAAGCTCAGTTCTTGCACTTTTTGGGGTAAAATGCAGTATCACATAACACATAATGGCTTTCTATAACACAGTACAATATACTTGTATCAACATTACTGGAATTAATAATTTCCTTAACCACATCCCTCCCCTTTTAAGTATTAATGCAGATTGCCAATTTTTAAACAGTAGACTGCTATAACGGAAGACAATTAAGTTATGTGCGATTTTAAAGTTGTTCACCTAGTGTCCCAATACAGAATCTGAGATGGTAGCTATTAGTAGGGCAGAGACTGTGTGGCAGATCTCTTACAACCATGCAATGGTTCCCTTTTAAAATAACACTTTAAAAAAGGCAAATACTGGAACATAAAACACAAAAGATGTGGACTTACAAATACTGTTCTAATTAAAATGTACAGCAACATTCAACAGGCTGTAAGAGTGTTAAACTGCTTCTGCGACACTCTTACCAAGTCTCACAGGTCAACACTGAAACTACGCGCCATAAATAAAGCATGGCGAGTTTCTCTGTAGAAGGGTGTGAAGTTAAGAAGCTCAGATCAAAGATAATCCTGAACTGCTACATGCCACTCGCTGTCCCAGTCAGCGAAATGTTCAGGTTCATAAAAGATGGAATCTGACAGTGAACATTTTTGTCTCGCCAGAAAGAGGAAAATGGATTTCATTGTACACTACAGCACTTAAACAAATAAAATAAAGAAATAATAATAATAATAATAATAATAATAATAATAATAATAATACACCCACACCTCCAGGCCACTATATAAAAATATGTCTAATGCATTTTCTGTTTCTTCGGGGGGGGGGGGGGGATGGATGTAAGAAGTACACTGCTACAGTGCTAAGACTGTACAGTTATTTTGTAAAACTTGCAAGAAAGGTGCATGCAAGAGCAGCTTTTTGTTGTTCCCCCCCCCCCCCCCCCACACCAAATTAGTTTTCTTTTTAAAAATAAAAAAAAGTGTTGTGGGCTTTCACAGTGCACAAACATGCTCTGCTTCGCTCTCAATGTCTTGTGTTGAATAGTTATTCCTCAGAATGCTCCCCCTCCCCCTACAGATATAACATCCGCAAAGGCTTGCAAAACAGGAAATATACATCAGAGCTGTGAGAAGCTGTAATCATTAGGATTCATAGATTGTCAACTTTTCAGTAAAAGCAGCAGTCATTGATAAGGGGGGGGGGGGGGGGGGGGGGATGGAATTACAGAAAGGGAACCCTAACCCTAACGCAGATACAGCAACCACTGGACCATTTACAGGAAGATCACTCAAAAACCGCAACATATCATTTTCTGCAGTATGTTGTACAACAGCATACACAAATGCTGAAATGTCCCTTTCCTGACATCACACTGCCGTAGAGCGTATGGGTGCAAAGCCCTGATAAGGACATATTTTCCTATCTACATTATTCCACCCACAATCAGACATGTACAGTAAAAGGCGTTTTTTATTTTATGTATTTTTTTCACTTTTTATTTTTTATGGGGGGGGGGCATGTTTTATTTACAATATCTCTACTACACCTTATCTAATTCATTATGTTAGAAATTACTATTTTTACATTTATACAGTACATGACAGATCAAAACCATATCTTTTTTAAAACAGTCAAATATTCTCTTCTTGTGTTGCTGTAAAACGAGACAAAAACTAAATGCACTGTAGAAAAAAAAAAAGGCAGGGGGTGGGGTTGGGTGTTGGAAGTCTGCAAACTATTCTAAGTTAGATGTACTGAAGTAAAACGTCAAATTAACTCTTGAAAACTTGTGTTATTGAATCAACCTTCTACAAATGCAGATAGTTTGTATAATCAAATGCATATGCACACTTTGAAGGTCTGGCCATCTGTGCTGCTGGAGAAATGCCAAACCACTGCCAGCTGAGCCAAGGCACATGTCCAACGACCGCCTCTGTAATTTGACTCAGAATCCAATATCCCACTACCTTAAGAGCACTTGTGACTAACACATCAAATAAACATCTAGGAGCAAGTCAAAGACACAAGCAGCTTCAGGGATTGGAGGACATAAAAGATTGGACCCACCAATGAACAGCAAGGGGCTGGGCTTGTTCTCGTCATGTAAAAGTATCCATTAGAAGGGGGGTTGTGTTACTGTTCTAAAGTTATGAATGTCAACTGCAGTCTACGCAGTAGCTTAGAGAAAACAAATTAAAACCTCACACTACTTTGGTATATCAAAAACTATTTATTGAGAGCCGCTACATACATGAGATTTTTACAGGTTCATAAGATACCATTTCTAAAATGAAATGCTTATTTCAAAAAAAGGTCCTAAAGACCAGGAATGAAGCTCTCCTTTTCTAATTACCATGAACAACTTTCTTTCAAGTCCCTTGTTTAGTTTCCCAAACTTTGTTTTCACTTTCAAATGGGTAAAGTCTTTCGTTATCATCATATGCACCGAGCGCAGCAGGAATTAGGGTCCCACATGAGGAAAACAATAATTTCACCAAATTGAGAAATTAAATACAGCTGTGTATCATTTAAGAAAATAACTGTGTACCAAAGAAACTGAAAAAAGTAATGTGACCCCCATTATTAGGTCACAGGTCAATGTGAAGGGCGTCGTCAGATTTTATTTCCATTAGACATTCTTGTTTTGATTCTTTTTGGGCTTACTTCCTCAGGCTATAAATTGTCAGTTGCACAATCTGGCTCAGGTCGGGAATAAACATAAATGAATAGTCAGTTATCTGAATACAGTTACAGTCTTGCTCCAGTTGCTTCCGTTACAAGTATACAATAAAAAAAATAAGAAAACTGTAGACCAAAGTGTCTTCCAGACCCTACTGGTTCAAGTAATTTCAGGACATGTAAAAGTTGGGGTTCTGCTTGACCAAAAAGAATAAACACACTAATTCCAGAACTGCAGCCAAAAAAGTAAACATTCAGCCAAGTTTTG
This sequence comes from Acipenser ruthenus, assembly GCF_902713425.1. Lineage (NCBI taxonomy): Eukaryota > Metazoa > Chordata > Actinopteri > Acipenseriformes > Acipenseridae > Acipenser > Acipenser ruthenus. The sequence goes on along the minus strand of NC_081191.1, from coordinate 81,946,482 downwards.
GGATAGATCAGAGTTGCCAGAATTAGTTTGTAATGCTGAAAACTATTGAAAGTTATTTCAAGTGATAGGGATGATAGGAAACAGCACAGCAAGGTCCAATACATCTTACAGGTATTGTTATAACTTATATGGATCTGTACAGAAACAAGACCCTGCTGTGTTTCCGGTGTCAACTAACAAACAAAGGCTACTGTACTCAATCAACTGTTTTAAAAACAAATTAACAAGCCGAAATTAGCCAGCAACTGTAAAAATACAGACTAACTGTCATCTGCTTCCTTTCATGTCCCAGTTGGGATGGGAAGAATGTTTTGCTGCTTACAATACAAAATTGGGGGAAAAAAGTTGATACAAGAGTGATTGTGGACTTTTGCAAAAAGCCAAGATAGTCTCGCGGAGCACAGCTTGTCACCAGAGGAAGTTTACTGTTGTGATGAGACCAGTTTGTACTGAAAGATGTTACCATCTAAAACACTAGCTTCCAGAACAGAGAGATCTGCATCTGGCTACAAACAAAACAAAGAATGTCCAACTGTCCTTCACACACAAGCTCCCATTAACAGTCATTAACAAGGCAAATGACCCAAGTGTGTTTAAGAGTGCTAGCATGGGTGCCTCACCAGTTAGCTACAAGTCACAGAACAATGGTGTGCAGTTTCGGAATTGCTTTCACCACAAGTTTGTACAAGGCATAAAAGGATCATCAAAATGAAAACATCCCATCAAAAGCTGTCTTACTGATGGACAATGTACCTGCCCACCCCAATGACAATTCACTTACCTCATGGGCCAATCAAATCTTCTGTTTGTTTCTGGCTCCAAATGCAACGTCTCTTGTGCAGCCTATGGACCAAGGCAGACTGGAGAGCCTTTAACAGCGTAAGCTTTCAGATTTTTCCAGCAAGTATTAACAGAAGTACTGTACTTTGTGTTATGTTTAACTTGCAATTATAAAAAGAGACACTTACTTTAATGCAAGCTTTTTTTTTCTAGCCATCATATACCTGGCTACTGTACAGTAACATTACATTTAAACTAAGGCTGTCACTCAATAAAACATTTTGATCTGTTCATTTATGGGCGTTAGTTGATTAAATCAGTAAATTAAAATAAAATAATAAAAAAAAAAAAATCGGTAGATTAATCCGTGCACATTTTTAGTAAAGTTAATGATCTTATAGTGGCTGTCCTGCATAGTAGTAATTTAAAAAAAAAAAAAAAAAAAACGCAAAACATGATCATTTTGTTCAGGTCAGAAATGTTTAAGATACTTACAAGAGGCTCTCTTTCACTTACTGCAACTAACTTGAATATGGTTCAATTGCCATTAAGCACTTTGTGATGGTGGTCCACTATGAAAGGTGCTATATACAAAATATTGATTGATCGATTGATTGATTGATTGATTGATTGATCCCCTTATTGTAATTTCCCTATTTGTACCACAACAAAACCAAAACAGTAGGAAATACTTTTCTACATTGTATTACATGATTGCATTTGTCCATCTTATGATAAAAGATAAGTTTATGTTTTTTCAGTTAATCCTTAAATGCACACACACAGTGTCACGGCATTTTGTATGTTACACACAGGAACGATATTTCCGAGTTTAGCTTATGTTAAACTGTGTAGAACATATGCTATTAAAATAAAAAAAAATGGTCCCATGGCGTAGCGGTAAAAGCCAGTGCCTTCAGCGCAGGGAGCTACTGCACATCCTTGCAGGCTTGAATCTAGGCTGTTGGTTGCCGACCAGCAGTCCGCCCAGCAGCAATGCAATTGGCTACATTGCCGGTGGAGAAGTTTAAATTTCCTGGTCAGGGATCTTGCTGCCTCTCAATGCATATCTATACCCTATCTGCCAAGTGTTGAATTGCTCTCTGTGCGGTCTCATGATGATTGCTGTGTTCTTGAGAACAGTGAAATTATAGAGCGGTTTGCCAAAATAAACTGACCCTCGGGGAGAATAAAAGTCACCCTCATTCCAGCAGCCACACAGGACAGTTCATACAATTACAAATGTACACAGACAGATATTGCCAAAAAAAACCCTGCATTTTATGAATAAATTAATAGTTATAATTAAGTTAAACAGTGTTGTTTCTTTCTGTATCTGATAATTAGCTTTAGATATGAATCCTAAGCAAAATTACACAACATCCTACACTTTGGACTTGACATAAGTTTAGTGGCCATTTTGGCCTTGCCCTTTTTGTTGCCAATTTAGAGCCCTGTGAACCCATGTAGCACCCCTAGCAACAAATGTTTTGCCATTTACTAAACATTTAAACTTCACACACATATTAAATGTATTGAGTACATTATTATTTTGCTTTGTTGTTACATGAACAGTTTATTGTAGCACATTCTGCATTGCTTGCTAATTGTTCTAGCAATGTATACGAGTTACCCTAACTAAAGTACACACTTAGTATATCCTGCAGTTACATTAACACTGCCAGTGGTTAATAGTTTTACTGTATAACACCGTTTTTGTCTAATAAATGGAGGCAAACCTTGCACTGGTGCAAGCAGAACACAAATCAGACCCATAAATTGTCCAAATGTAAACTGTACTGTTTAGTTTACTGTGCAGTTACTGTAGAAGCTTAGAAATATTTGTAAACTGAAGAAGATCTGATGCAGACAGTTTGATCAGACAAGATCCGATAAACTTGAGCAGCACTATTGTGGCACACAAATAATTAAGAGAAAGGACAACAATACAACTGAGCTACATTTATTCTTTGCTTTGACTTACAGTATATAGTATATAGTAGGTGGTCTTTTACCACTTCATTCTGTCATGTATTTTTTGAATGCAGCTAGGGTGATTGAACATTAGCAGTTGTCATATACAGTAGATTAAAAACTGTATTACTAGAATAATCACCATCTACCACAGTTCAAGCAGTAATGTTTTACTGGATGGCACAATGCTGATGTGCACTATGGCACTCAATGCCCATTGTGTACTCCGCGTTCTACTTCCATTAGCTTAAAACCCAGCGGAGGAAGTACCTGTAACACTGTGGCGTTAAAGCTGTAACTGATTTCAGCAGGAGCTTTACCCAGTGTGTATGGATCCTGAATGTGGTCTGCAGGTAGCAGTTTTTTGGGTTTTTTTTTTTTTAATCTTTGCTGTGTGGATCATGCATTGTATGAGTTAACTGGCTGTAACAGATGTACAGTATTTGAATAACAAACAGGTACTGTAGCTACTTATAATCGGATGTTCAACCCAGTAGGTGTTTAGATCTGTATGACCTGCAATTAAATACATTAAAATAAAAAACACCACTATCAGTCAACAGGAAGTAGCCACAAATTCTAAACAAACAGACCACATCCGTGGAGAAAAAAAACAAAAACAAAAAACACTTACCGTAAAAATCGTTTTATAGGTCGCACTGGCGTAAAAGGTCGCTCCCCGCTTTTTGAGTCAAGTTATACATCGCTCATCACATCTGTATTAAACTACCGGTATTTTACCTTATCAAGTACCCAAACAAGTTCAAGAAAATATATTCTTTGCTTTATTGAACATTTCTTTCCAAACTATACTTAGACAATTGTTCCCGCTGCATTGGCTTGTACAAATGTGTTGTATTAATTCAAATTTAAAAGAAAAAGTATGAAACAACGTTGCTTCATCAATTAAAAAAGCAATAAATAAATAAAATACAAACTAAACAGTGCACCATCTAATAACCAGTAAACAAAACATTTTAGTGTTGCATACAGTGCAGTACAATTGCATTCAATTTCCAGCTGTACAAACACATTCATTTTGTTTTGTTAATCAGAACCATAACCATACACATACTTTACAAGTCTACCACTGCACTGCACTGACATGTAGAACAAGTTACAGTATCTATTTAAGTATGGCCATTTAAGTTCGTCTTTGTTTCGTTTCCAGTCAACAACGCGCAATTTCAAACCTGTTGAGTAGCATTTTATTTTATTTTTTTCTTACTGTCCTACTTTATCCAGTCTCAAAGTCACCTGCATTGTTATAGCATAGTGCTGGGACAAGTATCCGAATATTCAAACAAACATTTTTTTACATGTATCCGGATAGAAAAATCGGATGTTCGTATTCATTAGGAATGACAAAAATACCTTGCACTTATTTACCACCTCACCAGAAGTTGCGCTTCAGTTTCAAACATGGCAAATGAAAAATAGGTCAGTGTGATATGCAAGATTAATGAAAAAACACAGGATCAACACAGCAGCTCTTGAGCCTCTATTTAAGAGTAAACAAACCAGATTATGCGTGTGCAAGCATAGTGCTTTCTATGGAAAGCTATCTGGGACAAAAAAGTGTTGTGCTGCTTTAGCGCGAATGCGAATCTCACGACAGAAAAAAGGCAAGGACGTCATTCTGAAATGCCTTGCTTAAACAGTGACCAACTTGCTGTAAATGCTGTGTAGTGATTTTTATATAGATTGTACATATTATATATTTTTTGTTGTGACTTGCGTGGAATGTAATAAACAAGAACCAAAACGGTGAGTCTTTTCCCCCTTCGTTTACAATGCCATTTCCATATTTTTTTTATTTTTTATTTGAAGTGTTTAAAGTTAAATTTCAGTTTTTGTTTGGTTTTGTTCAGCTACAATAATGCACAAGTAAACCTCATGTTATTACTTTGTGAAAACGTATCTATGGCCACTGTTTACTGTGAAGAAACGGCAATGGCAAGGAATGAAAAAAAAAAAAAATTTAAAATAAATGATGCGGCAGAGGTAGTGCTAGCCTTTAAAAATGTGCATTTGTAAAAAGCATACCACCTCAAAATGTGCATTTTCAACCAGAACATCTGCATATTGCACAGTTATATTATTTTCCAATGTAACTATTTCAGATTAAAAGACGTTAACATGCAAAACAGTACACAGTATAATGGTAGTGGAAATAGACAAAGACAAGCTTACCATGAAATGTTTTCTTTTGAAAATCCCCATTCACAACGTAACAATCACTGTTGTAGAACATGTACCAATGTCTCTGCGGGTAGCTGTCAACATCATAACTATTTACAGTTTTGCTGTTTAAAAGTTCTTTAAATTTTCCTTTTAGCACCCAAGTCAAAAAATTACTTGTGCTCTTTCCAAGTCAAAGTCTTAATAATTCTCAGGAGCTTCCATTGAAATTGTCATGTTTTCGATGATCCTCACGTAAACGTTTGCGGTTTGCTGGTCTGCACTCTGTTCTGCTGGTACACAAGATACAGGTATCGTAATTGCAATTGCTGCGTTTTGCGAAAGCAGGAAATATGTCGGAATAGTTCTCAATAAAAACCCTGCAGGCCTCATCCATGGTCTTAAAACCATGATTTTTGAGCATGTGTTTTACTTGTCCAAATTCTTGGTTCAGAGTCAACAGGTAAGATAATCCGATACAGATTCCGAGTCACTGTACCAGGGACGTGCCCAGTGCTATATGGGATACTGAGACCTTCGCTGCTTGCTTTTTTTTTTTTTTTTTTTTTTTTTTAAAAAGAAGATTTAGGGAGCAGTGGAAACATTTTTACACGTTGCATAAAACTACTTCATAATATAAACATCAGTCAAGAGTCTGAAAGCTTTTGTGTTTCTACCTAGCAACATGACCTGAATGTCATAGATCCTGAACAAATAAATCGAGTTGTTGACAGTTTTATTTGTGTGAGACATAACCGTGGCTGTAGTTATTCATTGTGGCACGGGTACAGTAGTTTAATTATTATTATTATTATGATTTATTTCTTAGCAGACTTACAAGATACCACATTATTTTTACATACAATTACCCATTTATGCAGTTGGGTTTTTACTGGAGCAATCTAGGTAAAGTACCTTGCTCAAGGGTACCGCAGCAGTGTCCCCCACCTGGGATTGAACCCACGACCCTCCAGTCAAGAGTCCACAGCCCTAACCACTACTCCACACTGCTGCCCTAATATTAATATTAGACACACCAGCGCATACGTCGCACCGGTGTATTAGTCGCTCCCCCTTTTAAGGGCCCCGCAAAAATGGCTAGAAAAATCGACTTATACAATGTTTTTTACAGTAAAAATACTTAAACCATGCATGAAACCTAAGACTGCAAACAGACAAACATCTTTGCATCACAGAAATGCCTCAGCTTTAACTCTCAAGTGTAAACTCAAACAGAAGTGTACAAGCCGAATACAAACCTTCAGGGACTTTCAATACAGGCCAGAGAAGCCTCATCCATCAAGCACCAGACCTTTCACCATACATATCACTGAACAATGAACAGCTTCTGTATCAAGATGGATCACACTGCAATGACGTCAGTAAGGGATTATGAATTTGCAAAATTTCACTTCACACTCCCCCCTCTGGGTCATTCAGCTGTCATCTGCAGAATGAAGCTCAGAGTAATTTCTACTGTATGCAGTGAAACGGCAGGGGGGATGTCAAATCTCTGTTTTGCATGCACAAAGTTACAGAAAGATCATTTTTTTTGTTTCCAGAGAAATCGGAAAAAAAGAATGAGCTGGAACAGTAGTCACACTTGTCAATGATGCATTTCTCTCAGCCTTTTTGAAATGCTGGATTTAAAACCTACAAGTTCTAGCCTGGAAGGTGAAGTGAGTTTGGGGCATTGAACACTGCATAATATGTTCTCAAGAGGTATCCAGCATTTGAGATCCTTCTCTAACCAGTAGATACTGCTGTAATTTCCCCACTGGGTGTATAAGTTTGACATAAAAGCCTCAATTCTTTAGAGAGGTTTTCAATCATTCCAATCCAATATGTATCTGCATATATACAGGAATCAAAAGTAAAAAAAAGGGGTGGGGACAACTTCATCTTCTAGGTGAAATGACCAAGAAAGTACAACACTATCTGAAAGCATGGCTACAAACAGAGATTTATTTAACCAAGCTTATTACCAGATGTCTTGCTTTTAAAATAACATGTGTTTCTCTCAAAAGTACATATTTGAGCCCTACAGTAAATAATGAATAGAGCTGGAGTTGAGGGTGCAAAATTGACCACATTTTGACCTCTTGACCCAAACAGACTGAAAAAAAAAAAAGTTAACGTTTGGGGTTTTTTTTTGCCTTAAACAAACCTAAGCACCAAGTTTGGCAGGGTGTTAAATCCAACATTTTTTGGATGATTTGTCATGGAATGACCCGAGTTCTAAGTATTTCTGTACCCCAGTAAGTGTACACTTGTGATTCTCTCAGCATATGCTAAACCATCATTGTGATATATAAAACAAGATGGGAAGTACAGTACACACAGTGATCACAAGTACAGTAATCACAATACCATTCCAGCTAGGGTTACAATGGTCATGATTTTCAAAACAATACAATAAAAGAGTTGGCAGTTTCAGCACTACGCTGGCAGGCATTTTTTGAGAACTCATCACATACACTGCTGCATGTAAATGGTTCATATTAATATCCCGTAATAATTTTAACATAGTAACAAAAATAAAAGACCTACCTAATTATTTTGACAGCTCTCAATATGGTTTGTTGATGAAAGGTGCTGATGTTATTAGCAGGCAGGCATACAATTAGTCTAAAAACGTTCTGCTTTATAAGGGAACTTAATAACTGTGTTGTTTTAAACATTTTAAGAAAACAGTGATTGTTTATTTTTGGATAAGAATTCCAATGTCTAGTCGCATGGCAACAAAATGTCCTTCAAAGTCGTGCCATAGGATCTTTGAGCAGACCCTTAATGAGTGCAGTTTGGAGAACAAGACAATATCAGATCATGAATAGGCTTTGTCACGTTTTACAATAGTCATGTAGCTGCCTGACCATCTTTTTGGTTTTTGGAAATTAAAACACCCCAGCAGATAGACCTTATTTTATTTTAACCGCATACAATATTATCAAGCCTGTGGAGCACCAACCAATCACATTGACAGTAAACATTTCAATTAAAACAAGGTTCCAGCAGGTAGGACCAGCAGCCAAACTGATGACCACCTTCCTTGGGATAAGCCTGCTACAAGTTAATGGGCAGGGGAGCTGCTGGGATGATCTGAAAACAAAGTGTTGGTGGAATTTAAAAACGACAGAGTTTTCACGAAAGGTATTCAGAAAATCAGCCTCAATATCCCCATTAAACGGCTGATGCAATATATATAGTATAAAAAAAAAATTACGTAAGACAGAAAACAAATTGCTGGCTTCTCTGCATTGGTTAAAAACTAAATTATATTTGATTTCACCAATGTAACGCACTCCACTTAAAACAATTAAAAAAAAAGATAAAATACAACTGGGTGAATATGAATAAGGCATTTCAATAAATTAAATTTATGGATTGACATAAATTGAGATTGACGGAATGTTTGGACAACCACCCATTCAGTCTCAGTCTGCTATGTCATCACCTTCCACAATGATTTCCTATTTTTTTTTTTTTTTTTTTGATTACACTGGCATCCAGTATTTATTTATTTATTTTTTGGGGGGCGGGGGGCAGGGGTCTTGCTCATTTTTCTGAGCTACTATTTCTGTACTGTTCTGTACAGTCCACCCTCAGCGCTCCCATGACGCAGGCTCATTGAAGCTTGCTTACTGTACAAAGGGTGATCTAAAGGCCTTTCGTTGTTTTGCCCTGACTATGGAATGCCTTGAAGTCATAACAGAACAAATACACACACAATGTTATGAAAACAACAGTAAAGGATGCATCATACCATAGAGGTACCAGCAAAGTACAAAGTACTTTCTTTCTCTCTATCTACAAGGCCATTCAACCCAGCCCATTTTCTGTAAAAAATAAATTCACCTCAAAATCATTGCATTTTAGCAAGGTGTTCAAAACATTTTTAGTACAGTAATATCTGCATTGTCAGATCCTGAGCTAAGCTGCCCTTGCTCCTACGGTCCAGTAAAATCAAACATCTTTTGTTTTCAACAAATAACACATATATGCACCTTAAATAAGCAGCCACGAATTGAACAAGGTTTACAAAAAAGGAAAACAAAGCCTACTATTGTGTAATGATGATTGCCAAGACTGGCATCACAATGAATGCCATCCCAGCTGCTGGCAATCTCCACTGGAGAAGCAAAGTTGTCTTCATTCCTAGAAAACTGATAACATTTTGGGGAACCACTGTACTTGCGAGATAGAATGAATATCTGTACTGTCAAGCTACCTGTGCTAAATGTAATGTAAATGGACACCATTTTCACCCAGCACCCAACCATTAAACAGATTTGACCTGAAACTCAAAAAAGAACCCAGCTTATGAACTATGGCTACTCCTGAAAATGATTTGCACTTTAGGGGTCAAATACAAAAGTCATTTTTTCCTTCTAACTGAGAAGTAGCACATTCACTCTAAACTTGCTGTACATTGTTTTAACCGAGTTACAGTACTTTGAGATGGGCCCTGGCAAATCTCTCACTGTCCCAGAATGGATTTACAGTTAATTTAAAAAAAAATAATAATTAAAAAAAAGATAAGGGCAGGTAGCATTATGGAGGCCCATAACAATGTGTGTGCCAGTACCTACGAGTAATGGAAGTGATGCATGGATTTTCATTGAAAGCCATACAATATAGAGCACCCAGTATCATTTGTTACGTTAACATACAGCGTTCTACAGTACGTGCACTTTACAGTCTATAAGTCCCCCTTCAAATATAGTTTTATAAGAACAAATTCGATATTGTAAAATAGCAAAGCAGACTTTTTTTTTTTTACATAAAAGTTTAAAGATGCATTGCACAAATCAGCTTTAATTGATGAACACGTTCATGTGTATCGATTACTGACATCTGTTTCAGTTAAATTCAATATGATATAAACAAAGTAAACACACATTTGAAAATAACTAACCACAATATTGAACTTTCAAACAATCGGTTTAAAATGCAATGCTGAAACAGCTGTTCTTTTCGTGGTATTTTCGTCTATACACACACAGATTGACTGACTGATTTAAACGTTTTGGGTAGATTAGTAATACAATTCCATATAATACATGACTTAAATTATGATACTCGAATTAATCGATTATTATTTTTTTTGTTTTTTAAACTTCAAGATTAAATCCTTTAGAATAAAGTAAACCACGTGCATATTCCTAATCCCCAACATTCTGTAATTTTGAAACAACCAAACGCATCGGAACAATTTATTTAATCGGGCATGCATACTACTATGTGACTCTAACACAGTGGGCAATCAGGCAGGGAAATCATCATCAGCTGTTCAAGTGACAGGAAGGGACATCCTTTTATTCCCCCTCTACCCTGCATGAAGTACAATTTATAAAAGTAAACAACACAAATAAAAAGTGGTTGTAAACGGTTGACTAAAAACAAAGCAGCAGTAATTGTATTTGGGTAAATTGGGTTCAATACCTTGAGCGATTTCTTCAACTGTACCTTGTTTAAAAAGCAATAGACAATAGATCGATACAGTGATTTTTACCTGCGACAGCTGTCTGGGGTCTGGACAACCAAATAGAGATGAGCTCGAACTGAAGCTGATGGCTCCCCTCCGGCTGAGAACATGTTTGGGAACCGGCCTGTCCAGAGGCAAAACCGGTAGCTGATAACATACTTCCATCGAATTAAATTGAAAGCTTAATCCAAATCAAAATCCAATTGGAAAAATGAGCCTTTAAAAATAATAATAATAATAAAATAATAATAATAATAATAATAATAATAATAATAATAATATCTTCCAGATAAAAAACAGAAATAACGAGACAATGGCACACAAAAAAAAATCAGATTACGCCTTGAGAAACAGGCAGTCCTTTTTTAAATAGCCAGTTTTCTGTTAAAGGCACAAAGTACTTCTTTTTGTTCTGCAAGACTTCAAACATGCGCAAACGGCGGTTATTAATAAAATATATCTTCTTCGTTTCTCCTTGCGAGTCTTAGTTTGTCCCATTTTATTTGGGGTTATTGTCATTGGGCTAATTTACTTCTTTCCCCACTTGCCCCCTTTTCAACCCTGATTCAGGCCTAAGGAAGAGGCCTCTCTGTTTTGTATCTGTTTAAAAGTTGCTTCCTTTTTTTTTTTTTTTTTTTTCCCCAAAATACAGTCTTCTGTCAAACGTGCTTCACCGTGACAAGGCTCCTCGGTACGAAACAAAAACAAAACAAAGGCAGTCAGTTGATGATTTTATATATATATATATATATATATATATATATATATATATATATATATATATATATATAATAAAGAGCTTGGCTTTAAAATGATTCGGGGTTTTTCATTCTGTACCATAAAGTATCAACACATAATTTTATATTTCAGTCCTTTTTTTTTTCTTCATCACATTGCAGGCATCGATTGCAGCTGAAATATATTACTAGGATGGCTTAATGCAGCACTATGAAAAACAAATCAAACAAAAATTTAAGCCGCTTGAAAAAACACACGTAGCTGCTCTAGCAAACACTACACATTTATTATTGGCACCAAAAAAAGGGAGCACGACACGTTGCTTTCCTGTTACTACCTCTTCCTAAAACATTGCTGTTTCTCTTCTTAAAAGCTGACACCACCTGCCAGAGATGGAGCTGTTCGAGCAGCTATAAAGCGCTCTTATCAATTTAGCCCAATTGGTGCGTCCTTTTAAGTATTACGTTTGCCCTGATTGGGTGATCTGGCAGCGTATATTTGTCACAAGGACTCTGATTGGGTAAATACAGGGGCGATTCCAAGACTGAGCTGTGGAGTCGCCAGGAGTGCACGGAGTCCAAGTAGGGTATTCCACCACAGAGGGGTTTGCCCTTCTGTTGATCTGCATCACTGCTGGTGATTACCTTGCCTGCATGAGTCATGCTGCACTTGTGTTCACAGTGCTGAGATAAGGTTAGAGTTCAGTGTTACAATAAATCTTAGCGCAAACGTTTCTATGAAAAAATAATAAGAGGCATAAAGGAATCCTCCCCTCATGAATGTGTTAAAAAAAAATGACAATAACTCATTGAACAAATCGTATTGTGAATAATTCTTAAAATGTTCGACATCATTACCAAGAAAATGGAGCAAATGCTCGTTAAGCCTGACATCTGCTATTAGCTGCTGTGTTGCTGCTCCTATTTCATGTATTATGCTACTGTCATGCATTATGCACTTTCCACTGTATTTAATGTATTATGCATTCTTTTTGTTTGTTTGTTTGTTTTGGGGTTTTTGTTTTGTTTTTTTACTGTATATCATGTATTATGCATTTCTCTGTATTTAAAGTATTATGGATTTTCTTGTTACTGCATCTTGTAAAGCGCTTTGTGATGGTGGTCCACTATGAAAGGCACTATATAAAATAAAGATTGATTGATTGATTGATTGATTGAAATATACCCATTGCAAATAATGTAATATCTACTAGACATATTACATTATTTGAGTGTACCACTGCGCTTCCTTAAAGGTAGAATAATCCTTTTTGGGTTGGATTTATGTTAGTTCTGTTTCTACTTGCAAGCAAATACAGAAAGGGGGTGGGGAGATTCATTCATGAATGGAACTGTGCAAGAACTCTGGCAGAGCCCAGTGGTCAATAGCAGGGTTGTCTGTGGCAATTGCACTAAGCAGATGATATATATGGTTTATGGTTTATGTCTCTAACCTAACAGCAGCACAGTGCCCTATTAATTAACCCATACATCAGAGTTTCATTCCTAAGCAGGATTTAACTACAACTTTATTGCCCAGAGGTGAATGAACCAACACAATTCATCAAAGTGCCTTTTTGACCCTGAGATCTGTAGTTGAGATTCCTTGAGTAATGCACATATACAAAGATTTCACTTTACTCTTGCTCTTATGTCTTTAGAGAAACAGACTGCACCAGTATGGTAAAGTGAACTCTAACATGGTAGACTGTTTTCATCTTAGACCTTCTTTAATATAGAAGGCATAATTAGCTTAACCTTTACACCAATGTGCCTCTCTTTGTTTGTTTTTATTTTTACTTGGAGTGCACACCACCCTCCCCCATACACATTGGCATTTACAGGGTTGATTCAATACTGGTAAAAGATTATATCTATGTTATTAAAAAGTAGATTTTACTGAATTTACAATGTTCTTACTTCTAATTAACACTATCAATAGTATCAATGGTTCTCCTTTCCATCTGTTGAAGATGTTTTGGCTCTTTGCTTGTATTTTATACGTTTATATTTCAAAGAACACCACAGATGAAAAGTTGCTCCTGCATCCTGGTACCCAATTACTTCAGGTGTTGTAGTTCAACCTCTAATCACAATCAGGCTGACAGCAAAGGTACAAGGGTGCCGTAGTTGTATATCCTGAATTAAAAAACAAAAGATTCTCTGCACAATTAAACAGGGACCAGTAATAAATAATGAATAAGAAATATATTTTAACGCCTTGATTAGCCATCTTTTAATTGGGATTTTAAACCAAATGGACTAGGCTGTTAGCCTAAAGATGGTATAAAACAGTTCAAAAAATGATGCAGATTACCCATATTAACACAAGGATTCCAAAAGCCAAAACATGCCTCACAAACAAAAAAAAGATAAGATATTGATATTCCCTTGGTTTGTTTGGTTGTAGGTAAAATTTCCTGTACATTTTATATATGTAACGTATAAACCCAGATGGGCCGTGCAGTTCCAATGAAATATACACACGTCTGGGTGGTGGTTAGACCCGAGGCGAAGCATAGGGCATTTAACCACCCAAGCATGGGAACCGCATGGCTCATCAGTGTTTAATCCTGCTTATAAAATGGCTATTTCAGAGTTATGCAGAAAAATAACTTTTATTGTGTATACATCCACAGTGTTATATACCCAAAGGACATAACTTTGAATTTGGATTCAAGAATTTGTTTTAAGTTTCACTTGTTAAAAATAAACCGCACATTTCCATTTATTGCAAAGTTCTGCATTAAAGGTCAGAAGTAGGGCTCCTGAGTGGCACATCCAGTAAAGGTGCTCCACGTGGAGTGCAGGATGTGCCCTATAGTCTGGACGTCGCGAGTTCAAGTCCAGGCTATTCCTTTGCCGACCGAGGGAGCTCCCAGGGGGCGGCGCTCAATTGGCCAAGCGCTGCCCGTGGGGAGAGAGGGCTAAGTTTGGTCAGGGTGTCCTCGGCTCACCTCGCACCAGCGACCCCTGTGATCTGGCCGGGCACCTGCGGGCTTGCCTGTAAGCTGTCCAGAGCTGCATTGTCCTCCAACGCTGTAGCTCTGAGGTGGCTGCACGGTGAGTCTGCAGTGTGTAAAGAAGTGGACGGCTGATGGCACACGCTTCGCAGGACAACGTGTGTTCGTCTTCGCCGCTCTCAAGTCAGCACAGGGGTGGTAGCGATGAGCTGAGCCTAAAAATAATTGAACATTACTAAATTGGGGAGAAAACTATAAAAATAATTGGTGACCACTAAATTTAAAAATAAATAAATAAATTGAAGGTCAGAAGTAGAGGGCAGAGCACAAGCGGATGTTGTAGTTGGTCTATGCACATTTTCAAATGAAACTGAGTAAGGAGGTGGAGCAGCTCCCCACTGGACAACAGGGGTCTGTCAGGTTCAGCTTTTTTTATGTTTTTGTCGTCATTATATGCGAGGCACACATATTCAAGTCCGTTTTCATTCTTTCAGATCTCAAAATATGTTTTTGTCAGTTGGCGGACATTCTCGCACCCACGTCGTGCGAGTCGTGCCAGGTTAAGTTGAAGATCAAGCCAGAGCTTGTGTACCAATCTGACTGCGGTGTCCAGTGAAAGTGCTTCAGATTCCCACAGGCGCTTCATTTTCCAGCACGGTCATGTGATGCTGTTTAACTAATCAGAGGTTGCTATTTTTCCAATCCGTTTATATATATATATATATATATATGGCATCCAACAGCAATCAAGAGTAAGTATTAAGAAGCTATACTTAAATCACCAATGGCAGTCCAAGGGTTAAATAGCAGTCCTTTCTGGCTCTGTTTCCAGGATAGCTCCAAGATGGCTTCTCATGTATGTATTAGAACTACATTTCTTATCATCCTCCTGTTCACTGGTAAATACATCTCAGATAGTGAGCGGGAGGATGATGGGAAATGTAGTTTGAGCAGGTTCATCAAAGTCATGCAAAGGCATCTTGAAGGCCGAGTGGAATGCAAATTCAGCTTTTTAAAAAGTGGTCAAAATGTAAAATAATTTATAAAAAAAACAATACACACACCACCTTACTTAAACAGTTCGAGCACACATGGGAACATGCAATACAATTAAACAAAATAAAAAACTTGAGTTACCATTGAAGATATTTGATGTTGCCTGTCTTCTCATATCTATACGTAATAATATTCCTATTTGAAAACTTAAAAGTAATACATCTGAAGCTTATCTTACATAAGCTTATCCAACCAAGCTATTTCAGTTTTTATTTTTAATTAATTTTCTACAAATTTCTAGAATATTTTTTTCACTTGGAAGTTGTGGGGTAGGATGTGTAGATAAATGAAAAAAAAACTATTTTAATGCATTTGAATTCCAGGCTATAAGGCAACAAAAGGTGAACATATTGAAAGGGGGTGTAGACTTTCTATAGGCACTGTAAAATATAAATATATATATATATATATATATATATATATATATATATATATATATATATATATATATATATATATATATAGTGAGAAAGTGTAGTCCTGGGGAGAAAAGGACTACATCTCCCAGAGGGTCACAAGCTGAAAAGCCTTCATTTGTTTAATTGTTTAACTTTCATTTGTGTTAATTGTTTGATTAGTAATGATCCCCTGTACCTGGCTATCATTGTAAATTAGAGCCAAGTGCAGGGTATTTAAAGAAAGCAGCCAGGCTGTTTGGGGCTGCTGTGTGGAGAGCCCGCTTGACAGTGTGCACAAGCGTATGAAAAGGAAAAGATAGTGTAAACCTTTTGATCTCTGGTAAACCTGTGTGGTTTTGTTTTGTTTGAGTGTTTTGTTTAATTGGCATGTAAACGGCTCAGCCGTCCTCTAAGATAGTTTAGGTTCCGGTTCTGTGTTTTAGTTAGTGCTCAAGAAAAGAGCTAGGTTTTTGTTTTGTTTAATTTGTTTATGTTATTATTAAAAAAAAATAGCGCAAAAGCTCTTTAAAAGCCTCCATTCCTGTGTGTTGGGTCTGATTTTTAAAGGGGCAAAGTACCCGAGTGGTGAAGCTTTATTACAATATATATATATATATATATATTGTAATATAGCGGGTTGTGAGAGACGGCAGGGAGGGGGTTAAAACCTCCCTGCAAAGAAAAACTTGTGAAAATGCACCTTTTTGTTTGATTTGTATTGCTTTATTGTTTCACTTAATTTGCTAATTGATTTGCTTATTGTTTAGTTTAATTGTTTTATTGTTAATTATCATCCGCACCTGGACGTTATTAAAAATTAGGTCCAGGTGCGGGATTTAAAAGGAGAGCAGGCAGTCTGCTCGAGGCTGCTGAGTAGAAGGAGGCAGAAGAGGTGCTCTGTCTCCGAGTAGCCAGAGAAAAAGTAAGTGCGGTGTCAAACCAGTGTGTGTTTAAGTTTGAGGTTTTGGAAAGTCGGGAAAACAGCTTAGCTGTCCCGTGTTAGGAAGGGTGTTCCCGTGTGTAAGTTAGTGCTCGTACAGAGCTAGGTGTTTATTTTGTGTATTTGTTTTATTTTTGTCTTTATTAAAAAATTAGCGCAACCGCGCAAGAAAATCCATTTCTGTGTGCTGGGTCGTATTTTTAAAGGGGCACGAACCCGAATCGTGCGAATCGTGTTACAATATATATATATATATATATATACACAGTGCCTTGCGAAAGTATTCGGCCCCCTTGAACTTTGCGACCTTTTGCCACATTTCAGGCTTCAAACATAAAGATATGAAACTGTAATTTTTTGTGAAGAATCAACAACAAGTGGGACACAATCATGAAGTGGAACGAAATTTATTGGATATTTCAAACTTTTTTAACAAATAAAAAACTGTAAAATTGGGCGTGCAAAATTATTCAGCCCCCTTAAGTTAATACTTTGTAGCGCCACCTTTTGCTGCGATTACAGCTGTAAGTCGCTTGGGGTATGTCTCTATCAGTTTTGCACATCGAGAGACTGAAATTTTTGCCCATTCCTCCTTGCAAAACAGCTCGAGCTCAGTGAGGTTGGATGGAGAGCATTTGTGAACAGCAGTTTTCAGTTCTTTCCACAGATTCTCGATTGGATTCAGGTCTGGACTTTTACTTGGCCATTCTAACACCTGGATATGTTTATTTGTGAACCATTCCATTGTAGATTTTGCTTTATGTTTTGGATCATTGTCTTGTTGGAAGACAAATCTCCGTCCCAGTCTCAGGTCTTTTGCAGACTCCATCAGGTTTTCTTCCAGAATGGTCCTGTATTTGGCTCCATCCATCTTCCCATCAATTTTAACCATCTTCCCTGTCCCTGCTGAAGAAAAGCAGGCCCAAACCATGATGCTGCCACCACCATGTTTGACAGTGGGGATGGTGTGTTCAGGGTGATGAGCTGTGTTGCTTTTACGCCAAACATAACGTTTTGCATTGTTGCCAAAAAGTTTGATTTTGGTTTCATCTGACCAGAGCACCTTCTTCCACATGTTTGGTGTGTCTCCCAGGTGGCTTGTGGCAAACTGTAAACGACACTTTTTATGGATATTTTTAAGAAATGGCTTTCTTCTTGCCACTCTTCCATAAAGGCCAGATTTGTGCAGTATACGACTGATTGTTGTCCTATGGACAGAGTCTCCCACCTCAGCTGTAGATCTCTGCAGTTCATCCAGAGTGATCATGGGCCTCTTGGCTGCATCTCTGATCAGTCTTCTCCTTGTATGAGCTGAAAGTTTAGAGGGACGGCCAGGTCTTGGTAGATTTGCAGTGGTCTGATACTCCTTCCATTTCAATATTATCGCTTGCACAGTGCTCCTTGGGATGTTTAAAGCTTGGGAAATCTTTTTGTATCCAAATCCGGCTTTAAACTTCTCCACAACAGTATCTCGGACCTGCCTGGTGTGTTCCTTGTTCTTCATGATGCTCTCTGCGCTTTAAACGGACCTCTGAGACTATCACAGTGCAGGTGCATTTATACGGAGACTTGATTACACACAGGTGGATTCTATTTATCATCATTAGTCATTTAGGTCAACATTGGATCATTCAGAGATCCTCACTGAACTTCTGGAGAGAGTTTGCTGCACTGAAAGTAAAGGGGCTGAATAATTTTGCACGCCCAATTTTTCAGTTTTTTATTTGTTAAAAAAGTTTGAAATATCCAATAAATTTCGTTCCACTTCATGATTGTGTCCCACTTGTTGTTGATTCTTCACAAAAAATTACAGTTTCATATCTTTATGTTTGAAGCCTGAAATGTGGCAAAAGGTCGCAAAGTTCAAGGGGGCCGAATACTTTCTGAAGGCACTGTGTATATATATATATATATATATATATATATATATATATATATATATATATATATATATATATATATATATATGTATGTGTGTGTGTATAACTAGTGCTTTCTCCTAACTGTTTAGGGAGGGCCTTCTCTTGTAAAGCCCCAATGTTGTGGAATGCTCTACCATCTCCAAGCAAAAAAGCACTGACTCTTTCTACTTTTAAAACCGCATTGAAAACCCATTTTTATAAACTTTTTTTACCATAATTACCACTGACTGTGTATCGTTTTAGACTGTAACTGTTTGTTTTTAAGTGTTTTATAGGAATTATCTTTGCATTTTGTATAATATTGTAAAGCGCCTTGAGGCCCTTGTGATGAAAGGCGCTATATAAATGTAAATAAATACTTGACTCATCTATCTGTCTACGTCTTACATTGTTGACAGATTAATCTACCTGTATTTACCTGTTATACTGTATTTCCACTTCATCTGGCATATGTTCTACAGTTACATCATAAAATCTTATTTTTAACAAAGAATATTTTGTTAGGTTTGTCCTTTCTTTCAGATTGCTTTTACTTTGAATTGTTCTAATATTATTTTATGGATTTCCTGCTAGTATGTTATGTACTTTAAATTTAGTTGCCATAATGTGCTTTTATTTTAATGTTGTGTCTGTCACTTTTCTTCTTGTGCAATGTAGGTAGACCTATCTGAGCTTCAGTAAACAACTGATAATGTTTACCAAATATTTAGGCACACAGATCCAGCAATCAAGAGGAACATGCCTTTATCTAGTATTCAGAAACCCCCTTGAGGAAGGTAAAAACACAATATTTCCAGTAAAACATTTCCAAAGTAGTTGACATACTTGGTATATACAGTAAACCACCTGATCACTCTGATACAGCTGATTTGAACGCCCTATGCAAACAAGCAGACCTGTTAAACCTCCTACTGCAAGGGAATAAAATAACCAAATTAAACTGTAGTTTTACAGACTGATTTAAAGTTGCAGAGAAACAATGAATCCCATGACCACAGGTTAAGGGTCAAATGATCTAACACATCAATATTCATTGAACCCAAATTATGCACTTCATAGGATTCCCCTTTAAATATTAAAGCTAAATATGCTCCATTTAGAAGAAAGGATTATATATTTTTTTCATGAGGAAGGCATGTTGGAAGGACACGTGTCATTATTGTTAAGTAGGCCTATCGGACCAAGCATTTGAAAATATATAGGCAATGGTGGATTCAAGATTCCTATGGAACTGGCTATGGTTCCGAAAACAAGCAGAGTAATCACAGTGACTATAGGCATGTTTTTTTTAAAAGAAAGATCCTTCAGAATAAAAAAAAACTATGGCCAAAAAATATTACCTTCTCTGAGGGAGTTGAGACCTGAACATTGCAGAGGGGAGCTAAAGGAGGCAGAGTATCTTATATTTCACATGCCTCACAGTACCGTGTGTGTTACAAAAAGCAGCAAAGTAATAAATAGTGATATTTAATTAAATTTCATTTCCTAGATTTTTTTGCTTTTAGAACAAACCTGTTTAAATGTTAACTTAGCTTTTTTATTCAGAAACCCCATCATAAAAGCCTTCCAATAGAGCAATGTTACTATGTATGTGTGTATTGAACAGGTTTTACATTAATATAGAATATAAAATAAATTAATAATATAAACACAAAGGCTGGTTAACATTTATATTTGATATGCACAAGCGGTTCAAAGTTTAAGCAAAAATATAAATGATTTAAATTCTAAGCCACTAATCCCCCTAGTAGTAAACAGACTAACCTTGCTGTTTAAGCTTTTGTTATATGACAATAGAGGTAATGCTTATTTTACTGCACTCTTTTTTTGTCTGTTATTTTAACTGTAATAACCAGCTTACTGTCACTGAAGACTGGGTGGTGACGCCACAGACCAGTAAATAAACAGAGACACAGGACTGTGGGGTGAAGCGCTGGGCGCATATTTATTAAATAAATTAAATAAACAGAAGCAAAACACTGTAACAAAACAAAAAAGCACAATGGCCAAAAACAAATACACCTGTACAAACAAGTATCGTGCTGGTTTGAAATGTATTTGCTTACGATTGTAAGTCGCCCTGGATAAGGGCGTCTGCTAAGAAATAAATAATAATAATAATATCCCCAGCACAACTAGCAATTGTTTACCTTCGTGATAGCTCTCTTTCACTCCTCTTAACCCTCTCCCCCTTATAAGCAGCTGATAAGCTTTTATGTACGTGGCCATCTCCAAATTAGTAATTACTTAAGACGGTCACATTCCACACGAGTTTAGAGGGGTGGGGCTTTAACACCATCCACGCTGCCAAACAATAACAAAACATAATTTTTAATGAACACAATATATTTTATTAATAATAATAATAATAATAATAATAATAATAATAAACACTGGGGTGGGGGCACCCCGTCATGCATCCTCCCCTTGTGCGAAACACACATGGCCTCAATGGCCTCCTCCCCATGTAACATCCCAGAAGTTCTTGGCTTTTTCCTCATGGGTAGCGGCAACTCCAGTGGCAGCACCAGCAGTTCTAGTGGCAGCTCCAGCAGTTCTGGTCCCCCAGGGGTCAGCAGCGGACGAACAAGCATCCCCGGGGTGTGACGAACAGACAACCCTGGGCGGTGTGGGACAGGCAACCCTGGGCGGTGCGGGCCAGGCAACCCCGGGCAGTGCGGGGCAGGCAACCCCGGGCGGTGCGGGACAGGCAACCCCGGGCAGTGCGGGACAGGCAACCCCGGGCGTTGCAGTGCAGAACAGGGCAGGAGCGGTCCTTCAAGGGGCAACAGCAGGAGGCGACGGCAACTCTGGAGCCTCTTGCCAAGGAGGTGGTGGCAACGGTTGAGCGTCTGCAGGAAGTGGCAGCAGTGGTTGAGCCACTGGCTTTCGCCACGTTCCCCTCAGCAGCACATGCAGCAGCTGCGGAGGTCGGCATGGCTGGTTCCCCCACCAACATGTTCAGATCTGTGTTTAATCATTTGTCAATGATTAAACTCTGAGTCAATCATATCAGTGAAATAGGTTAATTACATTTGTTTAAAGTCAATAGTATTTATATTTTTATTTACTTACTATTCAATAGTTAGCAGCCTCATATTCTAAACTTTTTTTTCCAACAGACAAACATTAACACATTAATAATAAGACATTATTATTATTATTAATAATAATAATAATAATAATAATAATAATAATAATAATAATAATAATAATAATAATGTGCATTTTTTTTGCTCTTAAAAAGCCATAGTCAGTAATATATTCTAACTTTGTATTTTATTGTAGTGAGCAGCAATTACGAGGAATGTGAGTACTGTCACTGGGATCTTAGAGACTTTTATTCCCAGACAATTACTTAACAGTGCTGCTGCTAATGCTTTTTAAATCAATTATCAGAGATATCAGGTAAAGGTTTCTTTAATCCCTTTATCGAAGTAAATAGTTTGACACAAAGACAACAGGGAGGTCATATCTAAATGCTTTTCCAGTCCAGAGTGCTGACTGCAGCATGAGCAGGCAGAAAGGTCTGCACAACTACGCCACACAGCTCAGGAAGTATAGGTGCTGCCCTACTGTATATGCTATCCCTGCTGCAATTAAGATAGGGTCACATACAAGAAGAGGTCAAATATTGGATTATTAAACACATTTGGGTTTGCAATAAACAGAAAACTGGAAGTTATGGAAGGTCAATGTAACAGATTGGCTGCCATGTTTAAAAAAAAAAAAAATATATATATATATATATATATATATATATATATATATATATATATATATATATATATATATATATATATATAATCTCAATGCACACCCCATATGGTCCTTTCTAAAACCAATTCAGCTTTTAGGAGTCTTTTCAGAAGCTGCCCTCCTGGTTAAAAAGGACATTTCTGATGGAATTTGTACGAATAGTAAATAACTATCAAAAGCAGCAACAGAGACTGAGAGAACACACATATTAGGATATAAAAGTTCAGAAATGAAATACTGTTTTGTTTAAACATAGATGGTAAACGTATCCCTTTAACTATCAAAACTCAACAGTGGAATAAATTCTTAAACGGTGCCTCATCAACAAGCAAAAAAGTATTGACTGAGCATAAAAAAACACCTCTAGTTTGCTTGCAATGGGTATATCCAGTTTAGTTAAAACATTATACAAATAATAGATACTGTTGACTAGGAGGAGGAATTGGTGAAAAAAGTGTAAGCCTTTTGGCAGTGGCCCATATTATAGACTAAATGTTCTGAAGACAACCTTACCTTTAATAGTGAAACAAAGACCCATCGCAAATATACAACAATCATCAAGATGCATGGACATAGAATAACATGTCTACAATCAGTAAGTTCTTGGGTCATAGTTCAGGTTGAACTCTAGCAGGAGTTAATATTATGTGTGAAATGCAATGCTAACATATTAAATATAACTGATGGATCCAATTATTATTTTTCTTTTCAGCAAAAATATGCACTGGCTTTAAGATTGATGACCCACATGAAAGCAAAGAGCTTAATAAAGCGCTTACGTTTCAACAGCTAACATGTCCCAGCTCAAAACTTCGAATCCAGAAGAAATACAGTAAATGTAGTGTATCTCTGTTCAATCCAAATGAAAGGCCCTGTTCAAAATATGAGCTTGTTTATATTGCCATCAGTTAAATCCAAACAATCAAGCATGACAAATTCTGAACTAGAAAAATACAGCAAACAAAGGAAGTTCAGCTACATGGACTACTTGGGTTTTATTTTATTGTTGTATTTCTTGGACAAAAATATTACAAATATTGAATCAAAGCAAATATAAAAAATACATTCATGCCGTACATTTTTATTTTGAATAGTTGTTGGTACTATGGTTCCAATGCTTAACAAAAAATCCATCAGTTATGTTACATACTATGGGAGTCAGTGTTAGAAGAGGCTTCCAAAGACTGCATGACCAGACCTGCAGCTGTTCTGCATAGTTCACTTTTAGAGGTGAAAGGAGGCTATGGCTATTTTATAGGTTAGTCTGAAGGTTAAACTGAAGTGCATTTGCAAAAGTTCTTGGTTTGGTGGGAAATCAAATCGCCCTGAAAAGATAACAAAACTTTATCAGTGTTTAAATCATTTAATTCTTTAATCATAAAATCGCAAGGACAAAAACAAGGATTGCGATTGTTTCCAGAACCTTGGGAAATCTCAGTCCCCACCTGGCTTATTGACTCTTACTAGCATGTCATTGGTCTGCTGAGCCAAAAGTAAATGTTTATATTGCTGCCAATTGTGTAGTCTAGGTAGTCTAGTAAATCCCCTGGCTGTGATTCAACAAAAGCAAAAACAAGCAAGGGATTCTCTTTACTGCTTGTCTGAAAGGCAAGCCCATCAATCTGGTGTGATTTTAGTACAAACGATAATTAATGCAGATTCTCAGTGTTTGCCTGCATGGCTTTGTTTGAAAAGCATACCTAATTTAAAAAAAAAGTGTTCAAGTGAAACAGTGGATTAGTAGCGTTTGCATGAAACAGAAAACTGGAGGTTATAGAGTCAATGAAACAGGTGTGGAAAATATTGGGACGCCTTCTCTAAGGCTGATATAAATATTGGTGCTGTTTAAAGAAATAAAAAGGACAAATACTGTAAACAATGTTCATCAGTTTTACATATCCATACTAGAAAAGTGTTAGCCATAACAAACTCAAAACACAAGAAACAATTATGAAGTTGATAGCTTTTATTGAACCAACTTATAAGATAAAAATATGCAAGCTTTCAAGACCCACCCACTCTAAGTCCCTTCATCAGGTAAGAATAGATCTGAGAAGAAACAGTGCAGATGGTTACATTTCTAAAAGGAATTAGAATTTAGCAAAATGGAGCACAGCTGAAGAAATAGAGTTCTGTTGCAAAAGAGCAGCATTCTGTAATTACAGTGCAAAAGACTGTTTACATGGTAACAGAGCACAGAAGGAAAAGGAAAAAAAAACAGAAGGCTAAAACCAAACAAAACAGATCAAGCTGTACACATAACAGAAGGAATTAAATAGACACAAATTACAATATATATAAAACTAATAATGAAAAAACAACTAACAGTAGGGTCAAGAAGTTAATGCCCTTTTTATGTGTTTTTTGTGTCCATAAGGTTTGCAATTTTATGTGCTAAATTGCTCTTTAAATTGCCCCTCAGATTAACCTGAGGCCCTTCGGAAACAAAAAAATAGGTTATGTAATTTGAATAACTCTAATTTAGTATTAATTTACTGATATACCAGTTATAGAAGGATTTGACTGCTTAGACTTGGGGAAATATGTAGCTTTATCTTTCATAAAGCTATACTAATACTCAATTACATTTCAATATAAAAAAAGAAAATGTAATTTAGCTTTGGTATTAACAAAAATATATACATTTTAGAGAAAAGGCAACCTTATAACTTATTAAAAATATGAAAAACATTGTAATGATTTAAAGAGTAAGCAGCAGGGTTCCGAAAAATATAGAGTTCTACTTCCACACGTGTTTCTACAACTGTTTAAATAACGTACATTTATCTTTTCATTGTTAAGATCCTGACAACTTTTTACACTTATAACTTTAAAGTCTGTTTCAAAACTGTTTTCAAAATGGCCTCTCTAGTGCACTGGGGTTTGAGATCTGTCCTCTAAATCACTGCAGAAACATAACAAGTGCTCTGGCTTTTCTGTTCCATGGATTTTTATTGCTGTGTTACTAATAATCCTTACACTATCAGTGCTCTAAAGCGGCCATTTTGAAAAGAGCTTTGAAACAGAACAGACTTAAACAGTTATAGCAACACGTGGGGACATGTAATGCTATTTTTTTCACAACCCTGCTACTTACTCTTTACTATGCTTCATATTACTTTCCACTAGTGCCTGTTTTTTAGAGTAACAAATTATTTTAGTTTTGTACAACACGATCGTGAAAATACTAGGTAAGCCGCTCAGGGAGCCAAACAAACCTATTTTCAACTCAAAATGTCCGCTCTAGTGCACTGGGGTTTGAGATCTGGCCTCTAAATCACTGCAAGAAGAGCGATTAATTGTTATTTAAAAAAAAACAAAAAAAAAAAAAACAGAACAAGTGCTCTGGCTTTCCTGTTCCATACCACATCATGGATCGTTATTGTTGTTACCTGTTTGACAATGTGGGCAATAAGCCTTACACTATTAGTGCACTAGAGCGGGCATTTTGAAAAGAGCTTTGAAACAGATTCTAGTTTTGTAAAATTAGGTGTTTGCCGCTTTAAAAAAATTAAAGGCTGGAGTAAATGTTTTGAAAACATGGCAATGAAATTATTAAAAAAAAAAAAAAAAAAAAAAAAAAAAGCTCAGCAGCTGTCTTGTCTAAAGAGTGTTGTGGGTGTTTGTTCGATTGTGTATTGCTGTTTACTGTTTTGAAAATGCCTCTCTATATCATTCTATTTTATGAAAACTACAAAACAGTCTTTCAATGGTGGTTATGTATTTTTTTTATGTTTTGTGCTGCTACATTTCTAACAGTCTCCAATGATAATACCAATCTGGCGGAATTAACCAAATGAGCACGTAATGTGCACTAATTAACTCCCCTGGGTTGGAATTAGGGTTGGGATTCTGTGTGCAGTGTTTGTAAGCTGGTTTTCAAGGCAGTGGGTATGCAGCACACCTCCATGTTGCTCTGGGAATTTGTTATTTACATCCTCGTATGCTTACCTCTGCTACCTTTACCAACAGAGGAATACTTCATACTAATTGAAAGGCATGCCCTGGTCTCACAGGAGAGACAGGCAGGGTTATTTACTAGTGACTTCTCATGCATTTGATCACCTACTTTATTACATTTTTTTGACCATAACAGAAAACCTGAGCTGAAATCAAGCAGGAACAAGTTTGGAGGAGAAGGACAAGATTCAATCCCAGGGTCACTATGTTTGGGATGCTGGAGGATGCAGTGCTAAAGCATTATTGTCTCACTCCGCAGGTCATCCTAGACCTAATAACTGAATTATTACTTTGCATCCACAATTATTTGCACTGCGCCTATACTTACATCTGCCCCTTCATGTTTACATAATTTGATGGATTGAAGCCTCAAAGTTTCAAAAATAATATTCTGATAGGACCTCTCGTCATCTGCAGTTACCCAAAGAAAGGCACAGTACACTAAAATAAATATTATTCATTTCTTAGCAAACGCCCTTATCCAGGGCGACTTACAATTGTTACAAGATATCACATTATTTTTTACATACAATTACCCATTTATACAGCTGGGTTTTTACTGAAGCAATCTAGGTAAAGTACCTTGCTCAAGGATACAGCAGCAGTGTCCCCCTCCTGGGATTGAACCCACGACCCTCCGGTCAAGAGTCCAGAGCCCTAACCACTACTCCACACTGCTGCCCATTGCCTTCAGGTTCCGTATCATGTTCTGTGTCTCAGAAAGTTATAGAGATAACAGTACAATGATTGTGAGAAACGTTATGACTTCCAGGTCAAGGTAGCAGAACACAATGGTCAGTCCTCTGTTTCAACATTCTCACAGTGGGAGTAATAATGATACAACATGGATACACCTTTGCACATGCACTTAAAGAGTGAAATACAAACTCGGTTCCTTTTATGTAAATCCGTGAAGCTGAAGTAGACCAGGACAGTTATCAAAAATAGGTCCATGCTGTTTTCACTTTTCTCAGTCTAGGAGAAAAACTGTTAGGCTTTATGTGGTAAAGCCCCCAGGTCAAGGCTGTTCTGCACTCTTGAACCAGTACCCAGACTCAGAACTGCAGTTCAGCGTTTCCTGCACACTTTTATTATTCCACAAATAAACAAAACATAAAATAAATACTTTAAAGCTAGGGATATCGAAACTCCAATCCTCAAGGGCTGCTGGGTTTTGATTCCAACTGAAGGTCTATTATATTTAATAAGGTCTTTTGCAGTTGATGATTTAAATAAATGCACTTGATTCAAGGTACACAACTTATAAAAAGGCCTGGGGAGAAGTATTAAATTTGTCCAATTAATCAAATAATTAGACCAATTAAGTAATTGAGAGCTCGGATGGAGGGAAAGCCAGAAGACACTGCTGCCCTCTAGGAACTGAGTTTGACACCCCTGCTTCAAGTAACAAAACAAAACAGCACCCAAGCTTCAGCTATCACGGTACCTTTTTTTCTCTCTCTCTTTCACTGTTTCTCCCCACTGTTCAGGCTGGGCATGTGCCTTCACTGAACCGTCTCTCAACGGTTTTTCCTTTGTCTTTTTTATACGGTGTGGCCAGGGGTTAATTGACATCAATAATTAAATTCCCACCTGGACACATTCCACGCTTTTCTCAATTAATTAATTAAACAAAACAATTAAACAATTAGTGAACATGTGGCTGTGTAAAGTGGCCATCTTGGCCCTAGCCTGAGCCAAGATGGCTGCCAGCCACAAAACACATATTTCTCAGTGTGCACAGCCTCTGCTCTGTCACAGCTTATAAAATAAATGTATTATGTACTTATTTTTATTTTACACATTCAAATTTTAGGAAAGGTTTTCCTTATCAACCTCCTTTTGCTTCTCCAGAGTAAAACTGGTGATACTCATTATTTTGGGAAGCAACCTGTATTTTTCTGAACCCCACAGACCAACATGAGCTATGAAATAAATGGACTGTACAGAAAAAAACAACATGTTTTATGTTTTTTTTTTTTTTTCATTAAGATTTGCACGATTAAGGAATGTTTTGACTACGGAATATTCTTTGTTAGAAAGTTTTTTCTCTTTTTATTTTTCAATTGAATAGATGTATTTTTGGTGCCACCTTGTGGTAAATATTAATTAATGGCTCTATATATCCCTCCAAATGAACACAAAGCATTAGATTGTAGGGAGGTGGAGAAATTCACAGGGAAGAAACCACTAAATTAGTGTGCGTAGTTAGGTAACAACTCCACGAATCTAGCACTCCACAACAACCTGTCAGTCTGTCCCTGAAAACAAATGATACAGCAGCAACAGTCTGAATACATGAGCCTGTGAACCCAGCAGCAGACAGTACAGGCCTGGTAGAGGTGCCTTTGTACTGTATGAGAGCTGCGGTAGCTGTGCCAGAAATGTAACCCTCATTTTGAACGTCTCTGCTGTGACACTGTGCTGGCCTGGCACTTTCACTCGATAGCATGGAGATAATGGATTATCTGCAACTGTCCAATTAAAGAAACAGAGGTGAGTTTGGGATACCACTTTTCTGCCTTCAAAATTAAGTTTTACCAGACACATTTTCAGAAAGGGTTTAGGGCAGAGCTTCCCAACCATGGTCCTGGGGACCACATGTGTCTTCTGGGTTTCATTCCAACTGAGCTCTCAATTACTTAACTAAACCCTTATTTGAACTAATAATTTGCTTAATTTGACCATTTGACTTCTTTTCAGCTCTTAAACAGTTGCAGATTTCAAGTTAGCAATAACATTCTATAAGTAACTTGAACTCACTAACTCACTAATTTTAACAATGTCAGTTATGCAGTACAGGGTGTGCTATGGTCGAACATCTACCATAGCCATGCCACACCTCTACCGCAGCAGGCAGCACAGTTGCAGATATGCATTGTTAAAACTGACAAGTCTCATGATTGCCATCACCACTACAGAGGAGGTCAGGCTTCCTGACACTGTACAGCTTCATTTCAGCAACCCACCGGATGGAATGAGGCAAGCCACTTCCAACACAGTGAAGCAAGCCACTTCCAACACAGTGAAGCAAGCCACTTCCAACACAGTGAAGCAAGCCACTTCCAACACAGTGAAGCAAGCCACTTCCAACACAGTGAAGCAAGCCACTTCCAACACAGTGAAGCAAGCCACTTCCAACACAGTGAAGCAAGCCACTTCCAACACAGTGAAGCAAGCCACTTCCAACACAGTGAAGCAAGCCACTTCCAACACAGTGAAGCAAACCACTTCCAACACAGTGAAGCAAGCCACTTCCAACACAGTGAAGCAAGCCACTTCCAACACAGTGAAGCAAACCACTTCCAACACAGTGAAGCAAGCCACTTCCAACACAGTGAAGCAAGCCACTTCCAACACAGTGAAGCAAGCCACTTCCAACACAGTGAAGCAAGCCACTTCCAACACAGTGAAGCAAGCCACTTCCAACACAGTGAAGCAAACCACTTCCAACACAGTGAAGCAAGCCACTTCCAACACAGTGAAGCAAACCACTTCCAACACAGTTCTAATTGGAACATTATGCTCCCCAGAACTCCGAGGGTGAAACATGATCAAGTCTGCATGTGCTGTGCAATTCTGTATCATTGGTTTCCACAGAAATATGAAGCCATGACTTGATGAATGTTTTATTTATTCCAACCACAAACCTGCTTACACAAAGAGCAGCAACCAGATTCCACTGACCTGTCTACCTTTGATCAAAGAGGAATAACAGCAGGTGCTTTTACAGTGGAACAGGTATAAACCATTTTAAAAATCCTTTTTTTTGTTCATATGTGCCATTGACCTTAGGTTCAAATGTATACATTTGCATGAAAGTATTTGTGAAAACACCAGCCAGGTATGTTAATTTATAGGTTTGTTAATTGTATTTCTCGTCACAGTGGGTCATTAATCAACAGACAAGAGTGTTTCCATATTGTTTAGTTGCTGTTCAATGCATGAAAACTTGAAATAATTATAAAAGCACCTTGGAGATTTCAATATTACTCTATTGTAGTGTGATGCTGGATGCAATGATTAAATTGTGTAAGCTATTTTAAGGACTAGCTGGACATTAAAAAAAGATGTTACATGTTACCAATTAGCTTCATTGAAAGACACAATTATTTAAATTATACAATTTGATCTCAACAGATATGAACAATTGTTTAAAGTAAGGCATCTTTTGGGATAGTGAATAGAAACATAATAAGAAAAAGATGAATATTGTAAAACTGAAAGGGTTTTTGATGTCAAAGGTTTATTTTAGATATTGAGCACAGTTTTAAAGATTTCTACTTTAATGAAGGTGTAATTTAAAATCTGGAATGGGAAAAGCACAATTCAATGTAGAAAGACTTAAAATAACTTAAAAAATCTAGTTTAGTTTTCAGTTTAGCAAATAATGGTGTTTGCATTAAAAATTACTTTATAACTGATCCTTGTACTCATGGCTGCAATTTCATTCGAAAAGATGATTTTTAAACCACCTTCTTTAGCAATCTTTTATGAAATGGCCCCTGTCATATATAATCGTTCCCCATTGGCTGTATTTTAATGTTTGACATTTTTTTTATTTAATTAGATTTATTTTATGGCTCGTGTCTCCAAAAATAATAAATGTATTTTGTATAGCACCTTTCATTACAGTTCTCAAAGCGCTTTACAGGTCAAATAAAAACAGTTAACACATATTAAAACAACAACAGACTACAAAAAAGCCAATTGATAAAAGGAAGTCTTTAGACCAGATTTAAAAGCCTCAGGCCAGAAGCAGGAACTGAAAAAAACACTGACACCAATACTGCAGTTAAATGTGACCGTTTTATTTTTAAATAACAAAAATAAATAAAAAGTTCAAACAAAAAACACACTATGCTCACAGAGCTAAAACAAAAAGGTTAAACAAAAATAATCACGAACACAAAACAACACAGGTCAGGCAGTAGCCTTCACTGTTCCTCTATTATTATTTAAGTTTCGTTTTGTTTTGTTTCGTTTCGTTTCGTTTCGTTTCGTTTCGTTTCGTTTTGTTTCGTTTTGTCTCTCGCTCTCTCCGCTCCTAACACACCCACCTAGAGCGCAGAGAGCTGCAGGCTTATATGCAGGTGACCATCTACCGATTAGCAACAAATTAATCACTTAATTAATTTGGGAGATGGCTACCTTCTGCATGAGGTTTTTTTAAATTATTCCTGGCAGAGGATGAATACCCACTCTCGCCTCTGCCAGAACACATTTTAAATAAAACAATAACAAACAAAACGCACGGCTACGCCGTCATATTTACAAAACAATAAATAAATACAAAAACAATACCCACAGCGCTTCGCCGTCATCTATACATAAACACGATAATAATAATAATAATAATAATAATAATAATAATAATACAAAACAAATACAAAATAATACAGGGGCGGGGGGAAACTCTACAAAACACTGTACAGGGCTCCTCGCCCTGTTACACAGCCCTTCAACTGTCCCGGCAAATCATTCCAGAGGCGAGGGGCCACAGAACAAAAGGCCCGATCTCCCATCGTGCGCAGCCGTCTCTAGGCACAATTAGTTTGGCACTACTGGCAGATCGCAAATTGCGCTGGAGCACATACTGACAAAGCATAGCCTTCAAGTAAGGTGGACCCAAGCCATGTAAACACTTGAAAATCTTGTAATCAATTCTGTATTTAACCGGTAACCAGTGAAGAGATGCGAAGATTGGTGATATATGGTTGTGCTTTCTTGTTTTTGTTAGCACCCGTGCAGCACTATTTTGTACATATTGCAGCCTTTGTAAATATAGCAGCAAGTGATGATCATATGACCAATAAGTCAATAGTACAGGCTAGAGCAGAAGCAAGTGTTGGCAAGGTTACCAGTACTGCATTCTCCCTGAAATTTTTTTTTTTTTAAATATCATTGTAAATAAATTTAAGAACACATCTTAACAAATAATTAGCCTATTTTTTATATCAATATTTGATTTCACATTCATTTTTTAAATCCGTCTGCTTTAAATAAAATAAAAAGTGCTTCTCTGTCATAACCATATCAATAATAAATGAAGCAGCTCAGGAGATAGCGTTTCCCACTGAGAGCAATAAAGAACCGAAGGACTAAAAGTGGCTATACTGTTCAGTATTGTTGTATATATTTGGCTGTGTGGTCCAGTGGTTAAAGAAACAGACTTATAAGCAGGAGGTCTCCAGTTCAAATCCCACCTCAACCACTGACTTATTGTGTGACCCTGAGCAAGTCACTTAACCTCCTTGTGTTCTGTTTTTCGGGTGAGATGTAGTTGTAAGTGATTCTGCAGCTGATGCATAGTTCACACACTCTAGTCTTTGTAAGTCGCCTTGGATAAAGGCATCTGCTAAATAAACAAATAATAAAAATAAACATTGTATACTGGGCCTGTTTATAGATGGATCAAATGTCATATTAAACTGTGTAACCATCAAGAGACTTTTAATTGTTATGGTATTATCAATGAATTGCACATTTAAAACAATCCAAGTTTGTTTCTTTTCATTTTCTATTTTGAAAATAATATTTTGTTTAGAAAAGCCACAGTTGCTCAGTCTTACTGACTGCCTCTCAGTTTTAAAATTTTAATCTATAATTTAATTGATTATCACAGCAATGCTTGTATCGGTACATTTCCAAACAACTCTGTCTGCCAATTTTCTAACTCATCTGTGATTTGACATATTAAACAGCTATATGTATGATGTCCTTTTTGGACAGCAGGCCTGAAAAGCCTGTTTTTTTTGTTGTTTTTTTTTTAATCTAATTGAAAAGCACAACAAAATCCTGGTGGTCAGTAAAAACTGACAAATACAGTTTGGTCATTAATAATGAGCAGGGTTCCAAAAAATATAGCATTATACATCACCACATGTTGCTACAACTGTTTAAGCAACGTACCTGTAATTTTTCTTTTCATTGTTAATCCTGACAGATTTTTACACTTATAACTTTAAAGTCTATTTCAAAGCTCTTTTCAAAATGGCCTATCTAGATCACTGCCGGAAGAGCAATTAAATTTTTTTTTAAAAAAACATAACAGTAAGTGCTCTGGCTTTTCTGTTCGGTACCACATCACGGATTGTCATTGCTGTGTTACTAATAATCCTTACACTATCAGTGCACTAGAGCGGCCATTTTGAAAAGAGCATTGAAACAGAACAGACTTAAATAGTTGTAGCAACACGTGGGGACATGTAATGCTATTTTTTTTTCACAACCCCGCTACTTACTCTTTATTATGCTTCATATTACCTTCCACCAGTGCTTGTTTTTTAAAGGGCAGCAGTGTGGAGTAGTGGTTAGGGCTCTGGACTCTTGACCGGAGGGTTGTGGGTTCAATCCCCCGTGGGGGACACTGCTGTTGTACCCTTGAGCAAGGTACTTTACCTAGATTGCTCCAGTAAAAACCCAACTGTATAAATGGGTAATTGTATGTAAAAATAATGTGATATCTGTATAATGTGAAATAATGTATAATGTGATATCTTGTAACAATTGTAAGTCGCCCTGGATAAGGGCGTCTGCTAAGAAATAAATAATAATAATAATAATAATAATAATAATAAAGTAACAAATTATTTTAGCTCTGTACAACACGATCGTGAAAATACTAGATAAGCTGCTCACGGAGCCAAACAAACCTGTTTTCAACTAAATCTACTCTTACCAGCTAGTAAACCCCAGAACATATTTTTTAATTCAAGAGAATGAGAGAGAGGGGCACCTTAAATAAGCAGCCACCCATCTCATACAGCCACCAATGTCCAGGACCTTTCAGGTTTCACTGTGCCTGGTGGCTCTTCTTTGAACTAGTTGCAGGGAGGGAACCGTAAATAATTACTTACTGTGACCAGCTAAAAAAAGGTTTCTGTTAGCATTAGTTGGCCTGTTAACAAATAGATGCAGTATTGCACTTGATGATTAAACTAGTTCTGTGTAGTGGTTATAAAAACAAACACAGCAATGAACAATTTCATTTGACATCATTACACAACTGCATGTATATACTGTAGTAACCACTACTGTGTAATTACAACATAATTAACATAAAGACCATGGCAGTGCACACCAATAATATTTATGGAATAATTTCATTAGCTTTAAAGTCTGTTAGTGACCGTCAATGAACGTATCAAATGTGCATTTAGGAACAGTCACTGGACTTTGACCCTATTTAACAGAGGTCATTAAGCACAAAGGATGTGAGCTACTACAGTAATTGCCTGGAGACAGAATTGTTTGAGCAGCAAATGATGAACCTTGCATAGCAACTGTCTGCATTGCGTGTCACAGTACTGTACTCCCTATTTTAAGATAAGTAGAACCTCTTGCATCAATTCTAATTTAATTATCAGTTATGTTTAACATTCTTTCTGTGGCTGCATGTCAATTATTATTTTTTTTTTTTTAAAGATCATCAATTTGCCACTTTTTTCCTTTCCTTCAAATAAGGTAAAATGCAGAAGTTTTTGGATTCATCATAAGATGTAGCAGAAAGCGCATTTGTTCAGTCAGTAATCATGCTTAGATTTAAGCCATTTACCTCCGGAGGCCTGGGTTTGAATACGGCTTAGGCTATACGTAGTGAAGTGAGTTTGCTGGTCTCAATCATTCTTGCAGTGCAATGTGGGAATGCTCACATCTTGTACTAACCCAGTTATTTGGTCTCCAGTGAAACTGTACATATTATTTCAATGAATCATGTTCCACATTCAGAACATTAAGAACTAATTTTCCACACATAATCTGTAAACCAGATCCATTCAAGCCTAATTGTGATGGGTATAGTTATTTCAAAAATCAATTATATGCTTATCTATTTTTTATGTTTTTTTATGCTGGTGTAAACATGACAACCAAAAAGTTTATCACTGTAAAAACTGAAACATACCAGTATTTAACAATACTCCCTCCCTTTCCATTAAAGCAGCTGTTTGTCATTGAAAAGGATGCATGATACATTGATGCCCTTGCTAACACACCGTATTACTTACTGTAGCTTCTTGTTTTTTAAGTTAATGGTCAGACAGCATGGCTGAGCAAAGGCAACGAGCCCTGTCAACTTCAGGGGAAGCACTGTATCAAATTCTCGACCTGCAAAAAGGTTCTTCTCATGATGAGATTAGGAAGTCATATAGGTAAGTAGCTGAAGCATGGAACTGTCAAGTGGGATTCATCTCTTATATATGCATTTATTGAATGCACATGTAGTTTTTATATTCCCATCATAATCATATTATTTATTGCATAATGAAGTTATTGTGTACCTGTTTAGCTTTATCTACATTTAGAGCTAATATTTAATACTATTTTTGGAAGCTGGTGTTGTCCAGCACTCAGCTGATACAAAGGTAAATAGCACCTCGCTGTGGACAAAATGTATGCATTCAGGCTAGTATTTCATTCATAGCATATATTCTCACAGGAAGCAGTGGCATTAATTTCCTTTTCAATAGGTTAACACATATTGTACGTCTTTAGCACAACTGTCTTTACACCAAGAAACACCTTTCAGTATGCACCTGAATATAGAGAGAGAGAGAGAGAGAGAGAGAGAGAGAAAGAGAGAGAGAGAGACCATAACCATAACAACAATAACTTTCAACTGCTAAACATCTACTAATAAAAACTGTAAAATTCAATGACTTTATAAAAAAATACTTGAAAACGAACAACAACAAATATAAAGATACCTGGAAGGTAAGAGTAACATATTTAGTTACTTTCATTGTAAGATTTCATTAGAAGCTGTGATTTATTCCTGTGTATGTCTGAGGCTCAATAGAATGGAAACCATTCACAGTGACGAGAATTTTGAAAATAAACTACATCGGAGCTACAAAATAGAATAACTGGAAGATATTAAAAGCAACCAAGCAAAAAAAAGTGTTTAAGAACATCTTCCATAAAAACATTCCAGAAGTACTAGTTGTTGATTTTGATAAGAAATGACATGCAAAAAATTAGACAGGATCACAAAACTGTCACACAAGAGCGTGAGATGGTGCTGGAGAATGAAGCATTGAGAGCAGAGCTGAGACACGCCGGAGAGGAGATGCAGAGACACACCCAGGACCAGTTCAGTAGAGAGCTGTGGGGAGTTCGAGAGGAGATAAAAGACTCTAAGGGAGACAACAGAACACATTCAAGAACACCCCCCTCACACACTTACAGCACAGCCCAGAGAACCCCAGGTAGAAAACAAGGAACAGACTTCACAGCCTGAGAGCAAGGAACAAAAACAAAACAGTGCACAATTCCCCCTCTGTCCCAGCCCCACTGTCCAGAAAGAAGCGAGATAGGTGATATCATCTACACACTTCAGCAACCCTGCTCACATTGTAATCCACACGGGCACTAACGAACTGTTCTGGACCCAGGAACTCCTGATCAAGAACACCAGAAAGCTGGTGACCTTGACAGCACGACACATACCCTCTGCCCGAATCACCCTGTCCACCCTCTTGTCCCGAGTCGACACACAGCCTCACCAGATCCACAGCCTCAATACCAGGTTAGTACAGGCCTGCTCCTACATCCCCAATGTGCACCCCACAGACTACCACAGGATCAGCCCTGGACAGCACCTCCACAACCCTGTGCACCCCACAGACTACCACAGGATCAGCCCTGGACAGCACCTCCATGACCCTGTGCACCCCACAGACTACCACAGGATCAGCCCTGGACAGCACCTCCACAACCCTGTGCACCCCACAGACTACCAAAGGATCAGCCCTGGACAGCACCTCCACAGCCCTGTACACCCCACAGACTACCACAGGATCAGCCCTGGACAGCACCTCCATGACCCTGTGCACCCCACAGACTACCACAGGATCAGCCCTGGACAGCACCTCCACAACCCTGTGCACCCCACAGACTACCACAGGATCAGCCCTGGACAGCACCTCCACAGCCCTGTGCACCCCACAGACTACCACAGGATCAGCCCTGAACAGCACCTCCATGACCCTGTGCACCCCACAGACTACCACAGGATCAGTCCTGGACAGCGTGATGGACAGGCCGGCCAACACAGACACACAAAGAAGAGCACAAAGACCATACCCACCCTACAGAACACCCAGGAGACCAGCCAGAGCGGCCCAGCACTACTGGACATCCGGAGCTGCACTGGAGCACCAACCCCATCTAGCGGCAGGAGGCTTAACCTCCAGAGGGAACACTGCAAAGACCGCAAGCTGGCTGAGATCAAACAGATGTGTGTGAAAAGCTGTTACAACAGAAAAGTACTAACAAAACAAACTAACTAACCATAGATAAATACAAATTAGAATTAACAAAGTAATACAGATCCAGTATAGCAATGTAGCACACTCGGGTTTATTGATTTATCTGTTCTACCAAACTTTAATTTAATTTACAAATATACTCATTTTCATAGTATTTCTAAAAAGCCAATGCGTTTTATAGTGCAAATTAGAAATAGCACTGCAATCATCCATCAAAGATTTTATTGATAGCACAAATAACCACAACATCATCATTCTGTGTGAGGCATAGCAAGCAATAGGAGCCACAGCTAGCTGCCCGTCCGGGTACAAGGAGCTCAAGGTCTCTGCACTTAAGCACAACACACTGAGGCTAGGGAGACAGTCTGGGGGGATTGCTGTCTGGAACAAAACCACAGTCACTAAATCCATCAGTGAGATCAAGGGAGACCTACTTCACATGAATACCACTTCCAGGGCAGCAGTGTGGAGTAGTGGTTAGGGCTCTGGACTCCTGACCGGAGGGTTGTGGGTTCAATCCCCAGTGGGGGACGCTGCTGCTGTACCCTTGAGCAAGGTACTTTACCTAGATTGTTCCAGTAAAAACCCAACTGTATAAATGGGTAATTGTATGTAAAAAAAAAATAATGTAATTGTATGTAAAAATAATGTGATATCTTGTAACAATTGTAAGTTGCCCTGGATAAGGGCGTCTGCTAAGAAATAAATAATAATAATTATGTGGAGATCTAAATGCACTGCAAGGGAGAGAAATGGATTTCCTTAATACTGAGGGAATCAGACACATCAATGGAGACAAGGAAATATACTCCAACCCTTTCATTAAACAAAGAAATATGACCATGTGTGACAGAGATTGGATGATTCTTGGTGTTAGAACTCCCCCGACCTGCGAGGGCACTGTGTAAAGGGAACAGAATACCCTGGACTAAATGGCACGACAGTTTATTCCCAGGGTTAGGTGGAAGTCGGCCATCTAGAAAAGGGGTGGAGCTACGGTACAGTACACGAAACCAATTACCCAGATGGGAAACGGTGTGGCATCCACGGATTGGAGGAGCGGATGCGCTCGTTGACCAAGGGGTCATGGATGACGTTATAAAAAGGGGACGTAACGATGTGATCTGTTCCTTTGTGAATGGTTACGTTAAATGACCAGAAGGAGAACCTGTGATGTGAAACGTGAGTGTTTTGTTTGTTTTTGTTTGTCATTAATAATACTGTTTGTAATTATTTGGAAGGCTAACACGATCCAGAGCTGTCGCCAAAGGCCAGCACTAAACAACAACACTGCACTTTTATTATTATTATTATTATTTATTTCTTAGCAGACACCCTTATCCAGAGCGACTTACAATTGTTACAAGATATCACATTACACATTACACATTATTTCACATTATACAGATACTACATTATTTTACATACAATTACCCATTTTTACAGTTGGGTTTTTACTGGAGCAATCTAGGTAAAGTACCTTGCTCAAGGGTACAACAGCAGTGTCCCCCACTGGGGATTGAACCCACAACCCTCCGGTCAAGAGTCCAGAGCTCTAACCACTACTCCACACTGCTGCCCGTTTGTTGTCACTGAAGACCTGTATTCACCACGAGCACTAGAGCACGCACTGTGGATTGGTGTTTGTGTTTGTGTTACGTGTGGGTGAACTGAAACAGGACTGTTATTATTTCGGGGCAAACCAGCAGATTATAAATAAGCAAGACAGTTCAAATCAACCGCTAGGCAGAAAAAATGAGAGAGTCTAAACAAAACACTGGCAGAAATAGAGAAAGCTGGATAGTAACTCTTTCTGGAGCAAGTGGAACAAACTCCACAACACAAAACAATTTTCTGATCTACCTATTCACTGTGGCTCACTCCACTTGGAAAAATCATTTTAAACAACTGCTCAGAGCAATTCCCAAAGCAGAGCTCTCAGAAGAAGAAACAGCATTCGTAGACAAACTACACACACTAGAATCAACCATCAACCAAAAAAATCAAAGATCAAAGAACAGCTACATAAAATCCAGCGAGGGAAATCCTGTGGGACAGACATGATCCTAAATGAGATGCTGACATACATCACACCAAAACTACAGCAGGCATTGATAAAAAGATTCAATTTAGTTTTCCAAGCTGGACACTTTCCAAAAATATAGTCAGCGGTAATCGATTAGACCCACAATTACAGAGGTATGTGTGTCAGTAGCAACATGGGCAAATTATATTGTGCTATCATAAACAAAAGAATATTACAGTTCCTTAAAGATAAAGACATATTACATAAATAGGATTCCTGCTACCACAGAACAACAGACCATATTACACCTTGAACAGTCTTATAGACAAACACATACATAAAACTAAAAAGGGTAACTTCTTTGCTTGCTTTGTAGATTTTCAAAAGGCTTTTGATTCTATCTGGCACCCAGGTCTGTTATTGAAACTACTGCAGAATGGAAAATAGAGGAAAGGTGTATGACCGGATCAAGGGGGATGTACTCCAGTATTGACTGCAGGGTCAAAGTCAATGGCAAAAGAATGGATGCTTTCAGACAGAACAGAGTAGTGAGACAGGGCTGCTGCCTGAGTCCAGTCCTCTTTAATCTGCACATCAATGACCTGGCCACCAGGCTGGACCATCCCTCACTCCCAGGGCTATGGCTCGGAGACACCAACATCAACTGTTTGCTTTATGCTGATCGGCGAAACATGGGCAAAATTAACTTTAAACAAGACCCAAATTAAATTTAAAGAAGACCAAAATTATGATCTTCCAAAAGAAAGCCAAAAATAACAGTTAAAAATATCAACTTTATTTCAGTGGGGAACTACTAGAGCACACAACTAGCTGTAGCTACCCAGGAATAGTGCTAAATGCTTCAGGAAGCTTTATACAAGCAGTACAGAAAAGGCACTGCGGGCATTCCACACCATAAAAAATAAATTCTATGTCATCAATCCACCAGTCCAAATCTGGAACAAACTCTTTGACTGTGTTATTCTGCCCATTCTACTCTATGGGAGTGAGGTCTGGGGTCCAACCTTAAGGCAGGATTACAATAACTGGGATAAAACCTCTATTCTGTAAAAATGTGCTCAAAGTGCATAGAAGTGCTTCAAACAATGCCTGTAGATCTGGGCTTGGGCGATATCTATTACTGCTAGACATTGAGAGACGAGTCGTGAGGTTCTGGTTCTGGTTACACCTGAAACAGAGTGACCCAAAATCATTCCAGTCTATAGCTGTCAAGAGCAGGACAGACATATCAAACTGGAACAGCAAAAACAGAAACTCCCAAAAGTGGCTGATCAATGCTATCAGCAAGGAATCTAAAAATCAATTCATGGCACACTGGATAGACATTACATAAGAACATAAGAAAGTTTACAAATGAGAGGAGGCCATTCGGCCCATCTTGCTCGTTTGTTTGTTAGTAGCTTATTGATCCCAGAATGTCATCAAGCAACTTCTGGAAGGATCCCAGGGTGTCAACTTCAACAGCATTACAGGGGATTTGGTTCCAGACCATCACAATTCTCTGTGTAAAAAAGTGCCTCCTATTTTCTGTTTGATATGCCCTTTTATGTAATCTCCATTTGTGACCCCTGGTCCTTGTTTCTTTTTTCAGGTCAAAAAAGTCCCCTGGGTCGACATTGTCAATACCTTTTAGAATGTTGAATGCTGGAATCAGATAGCCGCGTAGTCTTCTTTGTTCAGGACTGAATAGATTCAATTCTTTTAGGCTGTCTGCATATGGTATGCCTTTTAAACCAGGAATAATTCTGGTCGCTCTTCTTTGCACTCTTTCTAGAGCAGCAATATCCTTTTGTAACGAGG
Organism: Acipenser ruthenus; assembly: GCF_902713425.1. Lineage (NCBI taxonomy): Eukaryota > Metazoa > Chordata > Actinopteri > Acipenseriformes > Acipenseridae > Acipenser > Acipenser ruthenus. Next base: position 81,905,210 of record NC_081191.1, on the reverse strand, counting down.
TGACCAGAACTGAACACAATATTCTAGATGAGGTCTTAAAGTTTTTACATTACTTCCCTTAATTTAAATTCAACACTTTTTACTATATATCCGAGCATTTTGTTGGTCTTTTTTTATAGCTTCCCCACATTGTCTAGATGAAGACATTTGTGAGTCAACATAAACTCAGAGATCTTTTTCATAGATTGCTTCTTCAATTTCAGTGTCTCCCATATGGTATTTATAATGGACATTTTTATTGCCTGCGTGCAGTACCGGTTGCTGTACCAGAATCTAAGTCATTAATGTACATTAGCAAGAGCAGAGGACCGAATACTGATACCTGTGGTACTCCACTGGTTACCTGGTTACTCCATTTTGAGGTTTCTCCTCTAATCAGTACTTTCTGTTTTCTACATGTTAACCACTCCCTAATCCATGTGCATGCATTTCCTTGAATCCCTACTGCGTTCAATTTGAGAATTAATCTTTTATGCAGGACTTTGTCAAAAGCTTTCTCGAAATCTAAATAAACCATGTCATATGATTTGCAATTATCCATTGTCGATGTTGCATCCTCAAAGAAATCAAGCAGGTTTAGTTAGACACAATCTCCCTTTCCTAAAACCGTGCTGACTGTCTCCCTGTTACCATATAGGTAATTTTCCATTTTGGATCTTATTACAATTTCCATAAGTTTACATATAATAAAAGTCAGGCTTATTGGTCTGTAGTTACCTAGTTCGGTTTTGTCTCCCTTTTTGTGGATTGGTATTATGTTTGCAATTGCCCAGTCTGTCGGTACAACCCCTATGTCAAGAGACTGTTGCATGATCTTACTTAGCGGTTTGTAAATAACTTCTTTCATTACTTTTAGTACTATTAGGAGGATCTCATCCGGCCCAGGGGATTTGTTTATTTTAAGAGCTCCTAGTCCCTTTAACACTTCTGCCTCCGTTATGCTAAAGTTATTTAAAACTGGATAGGAACAGGTCGACATGTGGGGCATGTTGTCCATATCCTCCTCCTTTGTAAAAACTTGTGAAAAGTAATCATTTAATATAGTTGCTATTTTTTCTCTTCATCTATGATATTGCTATTTGTCTTAGACATTTTACTTCGTCCGTGAATGTTCTTTTGCTGTTATAATATTGGGGAAAAAAAATGAATTTGTTTTATTATTATTTATTTCTTATCCAGGGCGACTTACAATTGTAACAAGATATCACATTATTTTTACATACAATTACATTATTTTTACATACAATTACCCATTTATACAGGTGGGTTTTTACTAGAGCAATCTAGGTAAAGTACCTTGCTCAAGGGTACAGCAGAAGTGTCCCCCACCTGGGATTGATCCCACAACCCTCCAGTCAAGATTCCTAACCACTACTCCACATTGCTGCCCTGTGTTTTACCGTGTACTTTGTTGTTGGTCCCTTTTAAACGCTCTATAAAGTGCCTTTTTTCTCTATTTTTTTAATTGATCTATTAAACCATTTTGGCCATTTTGTTTTAGATTTTGATTTGTCTACTTTTGGGATGTATTTGTTTTGTGCCTCTAGTACTACATTTTTTAAAAATAGCCATCCTTTCTCTGTGGATGTTTTCTGTATTTCACTCCAATCCACTTCTGTTACTCTGTTTCATTCCTTCATAGTTTGCCTTTTTAAAACTGTAAACCTTAGCTTTAGTCATTACTTTTTGGGTTTTAAAAAGCACAAAATGAGACCATGTTGTGATCTGAGTTTGCCAATGGTTCTCTGACCTCTGTTTTGGTTATTCTGTCTTCTTTATTTGAAAAAACTAAATCAAGGCATGCCCCCCCTCTAGTTGGTGCCTTGAAAAATTGTTTTATGAAACAGTCATTTGTCATTTCTACCATTTCAATTTCATCTGTCGTGCTCCCCACCAGGTTTTCCCATTTTATATGGGGGAAGTTGAAATCCCCCATTGGTATGGCTTCTTCTTTGCTACATGCATTTCTAATGTCATCGTATAACAGATTATTTTGCTTGGTATCTGAATTTGTTGGTCTATATGATTCTGCGTTGTTTTTTTTCTTCCAGATTTAAAACCTGGACTTCAAGACTATTTTTGATGAATAGCGCTACCCCTCCACCTCTTCTGTCCTGCCTGTCTTTCCTATACAGTGTATACCCACTAATATTATATTCGTCTCCATCACTCTCGGATTACCAAGTTTCTGTAACATCTATCACATCGTAGTTAAACTATGATCTGATATGTTGTTAGTGCAGTAGCTTCAAGTTCTAACATTTTGTTTTTGAGAGTTCTAGCATTTAGATAAATACATTTAATTTCTATCTTACCTGAGTTGTTGCCCTTGTTTTGATGTAGTCTCCCTTCTGTTTTTTTTTGTTGATTTCTCCCCCCTTCCTTTCTAGTTTAAATGCTTCTGTACCTCCTTGAGGATCCTTTCTCCAAGTAGATTGGTTCCCGTTTTATTTAAGTGCAGTCCGTCCCGCCTATATAGATAGTCCTTGTTGTGGAATGTGGTCCAATGTTCAAGGAAGGTGAAGCCTTCCTGTGTGCACCACAATTTCAGCCATGCATTACATAATATAGTGTGTGTGTGTGTGTGGATGTGTGTGGAGGAGAATTTGGGTGCAGGTTTGGCGTGAAAGACGAGGAGCGGGGGAAGCGAGGGCATACAAGGGAGTGCAGGGAAAAGACCGGGAGCGGAGACAACAAGAGCGACAGAGAAGGGTGTGTGTGTGGAGAGATAGACAGGAGAAAAGGGATCAGAGGAAACAAATACTAGCAATATAAAATCATTTATTTTCATTTTCGACTACCAGTCCCCTTCTCCTCACTTGATGGTTTTATTTTGTGCTCATTTTAATTATTGTAAATAGTAAATGACTTGAGCCTTCATCTACTCACGGTTGCAGTCTCATTTCTGTCCCAGGAGAACCTGAAAACACTACAATATTCTGAATTTGAAGAATTGCTTTTTGCAAAGAAAAGAAAATTTGACTCATGCCAAAAGAAAACAAAAGTATAGGTAGGCTATGTGTTACTTGTAGCCACCATATGCTGCAGCTTTATATGTAAATTTTAAAAAATAATGTATTTCTGTAAAGTGTGTGCAGTACTTGTAAGGCACTGTATCATAACATGTTTATGCAGCAGTATGATTTGTTTTGTGTTACCGGTAGCCTATGGCCACAGAAAAAGAAAACACGCTAGGTTACTCATTTAATTTTAATACTGTGCATTGCAGCTATGGCCAAAAGTTTTGCATCACCTAGAATTTTAGGAATGAGACATAATTAAAAAAAAAACAACGATATGAACATAATGTTGATCTTTTATTTAACATCATGTAAGCAATTACAAAATGGTATCGCAAAAGTCTTCCAGGAGCCATAATAGTAGTACAGAATTTTATGTTAAGATTTAGAAATGTCAGTTTTTGTAATTTTTGTCATGTTTTCATTATTATATGGAAAGTGGTCTGTAATGTAATTAAATATGTTAACGTAACATTATTCAGCAGGTTTCATTCGACTGTATGAAGCAAAATATGTTAATTCTCCTGGCTGGCCTCCCTGCGTCCGCCACCCGTCCGCTCCAGCTCATCCAGAACTCTGCTGCTCGCCTGGTGTTCTCTCTACCTCGCTTCGCCCACGCTACTCCACTACTCCGCTCGCTCCACTGGCTCCCGATCACCGCTCGCATCCAGTTCAAGACTCTTGTACTAGCCTACAGATGCCTTGATCAGACTGCACCCAGCTACCTCCAGACCCTCATCTCTCCCTACACCCCCACTCGACCTCTCCGCTCCGCCTGCACTAGAAGACTGGCTCTACCTCCGCTACGCTCCCCTGCCTGCCGAGCCCGCTCCTTCTCCACCCTTGCTCCGCAGTGGTGGAACGACCTTCCTACAGATGTCAGGACTGCCCAGTCCCTGACCACATTCCGGCGCCTCCTTAAGACTCACCTCTTCAAACAGCACCTGTAGAACTCCTCTGTTGTATCCTGGGACACTATCACCCTTCATTTAAATATGCTTTATTTTGCTCTTATCTGCCCCCTATTTTACTGCATTTAATCCTGTACCTCAGAATATTGTAATCTGCCAAGTGTTTAATCTGTAGTATTTTGTACTTAATCATATCCTGATGTAACTATCACTATTTAATCATATCCTGATGTAACTTTCACTATTATCTGCTGTATTATTGAATTGTGATTTGTCACACTTGAGAATTATTGTATTTCTTGTTCTTATTGTATGACTTATATTGTAACACTTGAATGTATTTGTATTTGCTTGCGATTGTAAGTCGCCCTGGATAAGGGCGTCTGCTAAGAAATAAATAATAATAATAATAATAATAATTCTACAGGGTGATACAAAACGTTTTGTACATAGTTGTGTCTGCCTAATGTGCAGATGTATATAAATGATTTAAGGCCCAGATGTTCAGAATCTGACATTTTCGTACATGTACAGTGATAACTTTTTTCTATTTAAAAAAAAAAGAAAACTAGCTCTGAAATATCATCCGGACAAGAATCCAGACAACCCCAACGCCACAGACAAGTTCAAGGAGATCAACAATGCGAACGCCATCTTGACAGATGTGACAAAGAGGAACATTTATGACAAGTACGGCTCCCTTGGCCTCTACGTGGCAGAGCAGTTTGGTGAAGAGAATGTGAACACGTACTTCATGCTTTCCACCTGGTGGGTGAAGGTGAGAGTCCCCTCCACATGCTTCCAAGTTCTTCCATTGATTACTATTGATAATAAAGTTGTTTTGTAGTTTTAAGTTTCAGATTTACAAATAAAGATTAAAAATTAAACATACAACATGCAAACTACATGGACATACACACTTTCCTACTGTACATACTGTACATATACACACAAACAGACATGTACAGAAACATGTTATAAAAAGAGCCTACACTGTGCCTGTAGCTAGAGAGATAACCCCTGGCATTCATTAATACATAGAGGCTTTAGGTCACTTACATATAGCTTCATCAAATTGTATCAAAGAAATGCTACTGACCAATTCCCGAACTACGGTATAGTATATTGAGGTACAGAATCAGTTCAAATAAACTCCGGAACAATGATTCCCTTTGAGGGAAATGAATTACAAAGCATTACTTATGGAGAGCTTTTGATATACAGTACTGTGCAAAAGTTTTAGGCAGGTGTGAAAAAATGCTGTAAAGTAAGAATGCTTTCAAAAATAGACATGTTAATAGTTTATATTTATTAATTAACAAAATGCAAAGTGAGTGAACAGAAGAAAAATCTACATCAAATCAATATTTGGTGTGACCACCCTTTGCCTTCAAAACAGCATCAATTCTTCTAGGTACACTTGCACACAGTTTTTGAAGGAACTCGGCAGGTAGGTTGGCCCAAACATCTTGGAGAACTAACCACAGTTCTTCTGTGGATTTAGGCAGCCTCAGTTGCTTCTCTCTCTTCATGTAATCCCAGACAGACTCGATGATGTTGAGATCAGCAGCAGTGTGGAGTAGTGGTTAGGGCACTGGACTCTTGACCGGAGGGTTGTGGGTTCAATCCCCAGTGGGGGACACTGCTGTTGTACCCTTGAGCAAGGTACTTTACCTAGATTGCTCCAGTAAAAACCCAACTGTATAAATGGGCAATTGTATGTAAAAATAATGTGATAACTGTATAATGTGAAATAATGTATAATGTGATATCTTGTAACAATTGTAAGTCGCCCTGGATAAGGGTGTCTGCTAAGAAATGAATAATAATAATAATAATCAGGGCTCTGTGGGGGCCATACCATCACTTCTTTACGCTGAAGATAGTTCTTAATGACTTTCGCTGTATGTTTGGGGTCGTTGTCATGCTGCAGAATAAATTTGGGGCCAATCAGATGCCTCCCTGATGGTATTGCATGATGGATAAGTATCTGCCTGTACTTCTCAGCATTGAGGAGACCATTAATTCTGACCAAATCCCCAACTCCATTTGCAGAAATGCAGCCCCAAACTTGCAAGGAACCTCCACCATGCTTCACTGTTGCCTGCAGACACTCATTCGTGTACCGCTCTCCAGCCCTTCGGCGAACAAACTGCCTTCTGCTACAGCCAAACATTTCACATTTTGACTCATCAGTCCAGAGCACCTGCTGCCATTTTTCTGCACCCCAGTTCCTGTGTTTTCGTGCATAGTTGAGTCGCTTGACCTTGTTTCCATGTCGGAGGTATGGCTTTTTGGCCGCAAGTCTTCCATGAAGGCCACTTCTGACCAGACTTCTCCGGACAGTAGATGGGTGTACCAGGGTCCCACTGTTTTCTGCCAATTCTGAGCTGATGGCACTGCTGGACATCTTCCGATTGCGAAGGGAAGTAAGCATGATGTGTCTTTCATCTGCTGCAGTAAGTTTCCTTGGCCGACCACTGCGTCTTCGGTCCTCAAGGTTGCCCGTTTCTTTGTGCTTCTTCAAAAGAGCTTGGACAGCACATCTGGAAACCCCTGTCTGCCTTGAAATTTCTGCCTGGGAGAGACCTTGCTGATGCAGTATAAAGACCTTGTGTCTTGTTGCTGTGCTCAGTCCTGCCATGGTGTATGACTTTTGACAGTAAACTGTCTTCAGCAACCTCACCTTGTTAGCTGAGTTTGGCTGTTCCTCACCCAGTTTTATTCCTCCTACACAGCTGTTTCTGTTTCAGTTAATGATTGTGTTTCAACCTACATATTGAATTGATGATCATTAGCACCTGTTTGGTATAATTGTTTAATCATACACCTGACTATATGCCTACAAAATCCCTGACTTTGTGCAAGTGTACCTAGAAGATTTGATGCTGTTTTGAAGGCAAAGGGTGGTCACACCAAATATGGATTTGATTTAGATTTTTCTTCTGTTCACTCACTTTGCATTTAGTTAATTGATAAATATAATCTATTAACATGTCTATTTTTGAAAGCATTCTTACTTTACAGCATTTTTTTCACACCTGCCTAAAACTTTTGCACAGTACTGTACATATCAATGAGAATATTTAAATTGATAAGTATTTTTTATACAAATGTATGCTTACTTTAGTAATAAAAACATATACTTACTTTATGAATAATATAAAAATGCTTCAGTTTCAGTGTTCTTTCTTTTTTTAGTTTTGTTTTACACTGCATTCCTGTTTTTTCACACTGCCCAGGGTCTCTTTGCAATCTGCGGGCTGCTAACAGGCTGCTATTTCTGCTGCTGCCTGTGTTGCTGCTGTAACTGCTGCTGTGGGAAGTGCAAACCCAGACCTCCCGGAGGGGAGGAATACGAGTGCCATGTCTCACCAGAAGACCTGGAGGAGCAAATTCAAACAGACATGGAAAGAGGTGAGAGCGCACAGAAGAAAAAAAATATCACTGTGGAAACACAAAAACAAACAATGTCATCATTCCTTCGGGCAGTGTTGTGTGATACACTGCCATCACAAATTCTGCCCCGGCTCTTTTGCATAATGGTTAAGACGCTCACTTGCAATGTGCAGGGTCACTGGTTCGCACCCAGCCTCCACCCTGTTACCCATATTAGTAGTTGTTCAAGGCATATTGCTGAGTCAACTCAAACTACAGTAGGCATGTTCGAAATAGATTAAGATCAATTGTCTATTACTTAGTAGTGGTTAGCTTGAGATGTAGCCCATATCCCTTGACAAACTTTGACTCTCAGGTCCACTTGACTGAATTATGCAGACCTGCTCTTTATCTCCTCTTGATTTTCTCTTTATATATTTTACCCCACTCAAACCACCTGCTTACCGAATATCTTGGATCCCTCAATAGATATCTCTAAGTAGAAGTAAACTATCTTATTGAGGAAGCCTTCTCACCTGAACAGTGGTACCAACACCCTCCTCACCCACAATGTTAACCAGTTTCTAGGATTAACTTGGGATGTGACTTCTTACTGAATACAATATGATTGAAAAATATCTTAATAAACACGATTTCATATAAGTGCAGTTAAACTCCAAATGCTATCCATTTATAACCATTTAGGATATGTGTGTATTTTAACCACAAATATGTGTTTTTGTTGTGAGAGCAAAGATGAAACACTGATATGAGCTGAAGAAATGTGAGCTACTGTACAACATCACCATTTATTAATGATATCGGTATGTAACATGTATTCTGTTTCTTTAATTGCAGCATAAATACAAAAAACAGATAACATGAGTAACACTACATCTCTGCATGGATGTTCTTGATAAATTAGTCCTAACAAATATGGCAGTCTACAAATCTATTATATGAAATAAGAGGCTTCACCAAACGTTGACAAAGCAATGGTTCATAAGGAAATGCATGTCAAACAACTGCTAAGGTACCCTGGAAGTGAAAGACAGCAACAACAGATGAATGTATCATTTTTAAAAAGCCTGATGTTGCTTCTAAATTTAAACTTTGTACACAAAACTATGTGTCATGTTTTAGTCTTCAAAGAAGGTTCTTTAGAAACATTCTAGAAACAGGACTTTTGTCAGAGGAAGATAACCTAGCTAAAAAGTTTCAAATGTATGGTTTTACCAATAAGCCAAGTCATCCATTTTATTTAAAATACATATCAGCTGTCTATTTCCACCAGATGTTTGGAACTAAATTTATACTTCTGTGCCAGTTAACAGGATGAATTTTCATGCCTGCAGCATGCTTCAACAAAAAGTGATAATTACCTTATGTGAGTCATTACTGGTAATGTGTATGCATAAGGGTTATTTAGAGATTTGACAATGAGAATAAAGTTTAACAAAATCAACAAGAATGAGACAGCATATATATATATATATATATATATATATATATATATATATATATATATATATATATATATATGCTGCCAAATCATATAACAAATTAGCATGCCATTTTTTAAAATAAATGTATAACATTAAAGGATCTAAATCCAATTGTTTCACATCAGTGAAGCCTGAAAGTGATCTCCTTATTTGCATTGCATTTACATAAACATAAATGTTTGACAGTAGGTCTGAGAATACACCATACAATATATACAGACGTGCTCAAATTTGTTGGTACCCCTCCACAAAAAATGAAGAATGCATAATGTTCTCTGAAATAACTTGAAACTTACAAAAGTAATTGGCATCCACCATTGTTTATTCCATATTTAATAGAAATCAGACTTTTCTAGAATTTTCACGAATTTTTTATTCAACATAATATTGCAAATAATAAAACAAATGAAAATGGCATGGACAAAAATGATGGGACCGCTAACCTAATATATTGTTGCACAACCTTTAGAGGCAATCACTGCAATCCAACGTTTTCTGTAGCTCTCAATGGGACTTCTGCACCTGTTAACAGGTAGTTTGGCCCACTCTTCCTGAGCAAACTGCTCCAGCTGTCTCAGATTTGATGGGTGCCTTCACCAGACTGCAAGTTTCAGCTCTTTCCATAGATGTTCGATAGGATTCAGATCAGGACTCATAGAAGGCCACCTCAGAATAGTCCAATGTTTTGTTCTTATCCATTCTTGGGTGCTTTTAGCTGTGTGTTTTGGGTCATTATCCTGTTGGAGGACCCATGACCTGCGACTGAGACAGAGCTTTCTGACACTGGGCAGTACGTTTCGCTCCAGAATGCCTTGATAGTCTTGAGATTTCATTGTGCCCTGCACAGATTCAAGGCACCCTGTGCCAGGCGCAGCAAAGCAGCCCCAAAACATAACCGAGCCTCCTCCATGTTTCACTGTAGGTATGGTGTTCTTTTCTTTGAAAGCTTCATTTTTTCGTCTGTGTACATAGAGCAGATGTGACTTGCCAAAAAGCTCCAGTTTTGACTCATCTGTCCAAAGGACATTCTCCCAGAAGGATTGTGGCTTGTCAATATCCATTTTAGCAAATTCCAGTCTGGCTTTTTTATGTTTTTCTGTCAAAAGTGGAGTCCTCCTGGGTCTTCTTCCATGGAGCCCACTTTCGCTCAAAAAGCGACTGATGGTGCGATCAGAAACTGACGTACCTTCACCTTGGAGTTCAGCTTGTACTTCTTTGGCAGTTATCCTTGGTTCTTTTTCTACCATTCGCACTATCCTTCTGTTCAATCTGGGGTCGATTTTCCTCTTGCGGCCGCGCCCAGGGAGGCTGGCTACAGTTCCATGGACCTTAATCTTCTTAATAATATTTGCAACTGTTGTCACAGGAACATCAAGCTGCTTGGAGATGGTCTTGTAGCCTTTACCTTTACCATGCTTGTCTATTATTTTCTTTCTGATCTCCTCAGACAACTCTCTCCTTTGCTTTCTCTGGTCCATGTTCAGTGTGGTGCACACAATGATACCAAACAGCACAGTGACTACTTTTCTCCATTTAAATAGGCTGAATGACTGATTACAAGATTGGAGACGTGTGATACTAATTAAAGAAACTAATTAGTTTGAAATATCACTATAATCCAATTATTTATTATCTTTTCTAAGGGGTACCAACAAATGTGTCCAGGACATTTTAGAATATCTTTGTACAATAAGCAATAATTCATCTCTTTTCACAGCTTCTTTGCTTTATTCTATGACATACCAAAGGCATGCAAGTATACATGATAAAATAGCTTTTAATTTCATCACTTTTCAGGAGGAATGAAGCATTATTTCAATAAGCTGTAAGGGTACCAACAAATTTGAGCACGTCTGTATAGATATATCAGGATATGCTTAATGATTGCAGAGGTACAGGTATTGCACTAATGTGATGTGATCCAATTCATGGTCTCATAGGCATCATTACTGTGATTCTTTATCTAGTCAGGGCTATTATCTCAACAACCACTAATGCTGCAGTTTATACAATATTTCCTGGAGATGATGTAAATGAATTGAGTTTTGTCTTCCAATAAATATTTACAAAAATAATTATGGACCCTATTCAAAAAACTTTTAGGACTGTTTTTTTTATGTTATTTTTTTTTAAGTACTTAAAAACTTTCTCTTAGGTTCAACTTGCTTTGAAAATTGAGACTAAACTAAACCTCTTAAAAGGGTTTAGTGAACAGAAGCCTTGATTTAATCAATAATACAGGCTTTTAAAAAAAAAAGAAGCTCTTAAAATGTGCTGATAAAGCCCATAGTCTGTTTGACTGTGGTCTATATTACTTGTTCTGAATCAGACCAGCACACAGATGATCCTAATGTCAAATCGTAAAGATAGTGACCAAAGAAGAAAAACGCACCTGCCTTCTGACTTTAATAAAGTTATTAAAGAGTTCATTGGCAAGGTGTTTCTAAGGCATCTGGCGCTTTGATATGGAATGACTCAGTGGTAAAAATAAAATAAAAACTCGCCTCTGTGTTGAAGTCTCTCATATGGTTTTAAAAATAGGTTTTTCGTATTTAACAAACATGTCAGTAATATAAAAATACCCTGTTTCGTAGTGCCACAGTGTCAGTATTATGAGAATGTACGTAGGTATCAGGCAGGGGAGATGTTCAACCAGCTTTCTTATTTCTCTTTTTGACATTTATTTGCTCCTATTCTGTTTTTTTCACTTTCTAATAAACTTTTCAATTACAAAGGTGATATTTTTTGTATCGGCTGTGGTCATTGGCATGTCTCTTATAGCTAAAAAGGTTAGTCAGCTTTGGGCTAAACTACTAAATACTATAATAAAAAGTTACTAAGGAGTTTTATTTCAGTGTAGATTTTAACTTGCTTGTTGGACTCTGCTGCTTTAAGCTTGCACAGCAGCTAAAAACAGGCATTGATTAATTTGCTTATTTAGTGTCCAGTAGTAAAACACTCCCAATCATCTAAATACTGACCAAAAGAATGATATTTCAAAATGATACATCTATCTTGGTGCTAAGACAAGTTCTGAAATATGCAGTTTAGTAACACTTAATTTCCAGGACAGCAATACTTATATGGTTATATTCATGTTATGTACATAAACACCCAGTAGTGCAAATATATTTTTGTATGAACTAACATCATTCTTATTGTATTCTTATTAATTAAGCATCAGTCCAGGATACATTCTATATTTACTCACTCACTCATCCTCATCATGCCTACTGGCACATAGGGCAGCAACAAAGGTTCTCTATTGTTGGCGGTCCTTGGCAATTCTCTCCACAAAGCCCCAGGATTGACCCATCTGTTTCAGCTCTGCCTCCACAGTTCTGCACCAGGTTGGCTTTGGTTGCCCACGTTCCTTTGACATTCTGTGATCCATCGTTATGCAATTCTGGTGATGCTGCTGCTTTCCTTATGAAGTACATGGCTAACCCAGTTCCACCTCCTTCTGGTGATGATGGTTTTCATGTCTTCCTCTTTGAGTTTGTGAATAAGGTCCTTGTTTGAGATAATTTGAGGCCAGAAGATCTGCATAATTTTTCTGAGACAAGTGGTATGAAAGCTGGACAATTTCCTAAGATCTTGCATGGTCATCCGCCAGCATTCTGAACATATAGAAGTGTAGATAACATGCAGCTTTGCTATATTTTGAGTTTAGTTTTCCTACTGTACAATTGTGACTTCCAGATATGTTTCAATTGAATGAACACTGTCCGTGCTTTCCCTACTCTATTTCTAATGTCCTTACCGGCACCACCATCCACCACCACTGCCACTCAGTACACTGTTCTATGATATTACGAAGGGTGAAGATATGATCAATACATCTGCATTTGCTTCTAAACCCTGCCTGCTCCTTTCTGAGGGTATTGTTGATTGCAGATGATATACAGTGCCTTGCGAAAGTATTCGGCCCCCTTGAACTTTGCGACCTTTTGCCACATTTCAGGCTTCAAACATAAAGATATGAAACTGTAATTTTTTGTGAAGAATCAACAACAAGTGGGACACAATCATGAAGTGGAACGAAATTTATTGGATATTTCAAACTTTTTTAACAAATAAAAAACTGAAAAATTGGGCGTGCAAAATTATTCAGCCCCTTTACTTTCAGTGCAGCAAACTCTCTCCAGAAGTTCAGTGAGGATCTCTGAATGATCCAATGTTGACCTAAATGACTAATGATGATAAATAGAATCCACCTGTGTGTAATCAAGTCTCCGTATAAATGCACCTGCACTGTGATAGTCTCAGAGGTCCGTTTAAAGCGCAGAGAGCATCATGAAGAACAAGGAACACACCAGGCAGGTCCGAGATACTGTTGTGGAGAAGTTTAAAGCCGGATTTGGATACAAAAAGATTTCCCAAGCTTTAAACATCCCAAGGAGCACTGTGCAAGCGATAATATTGAAATGGAAGGAGTATCAGACCACTGCAAATCTACCAAGACCTGGTCGTCCCTCTAAACTTTCAGCTCATACAAGGAGAAGACTGATCAGAGATGCAGCCAAGAGGCCCATGATCACTCTGGATGAACTGCAGAGATCTACAGCTGAGGTGGGAGACTCTGTCCATAGGACAACAATCTGTTGTATACTGCACAAATCTGGCCTTTATGGAAGAGTGGCAAGAAGAAAGCCATTTCTTAAAGATATCCATAAAAAGTGTCGTTTACAGTTTGCCACAAGCCACCTGGGAGACACACCAAACATGTGGAAGAAGGTGCTCTGGTCAGATGAAACCAAAATCGAACTTTTTGGCAACAATGCAAAACTTTATGTTTGGCGTAAAAGCAACACAGCTCATCACCCTGAACACACCATCCCCACTGTCAAACATGGTGGTGGCAGCACCATGGTTTGGGCCTGCTTTTCTTCAGCAGGGACAGGGAAGATGGTTAAAATTGATGGGAAGATGGATGGAGCCAAATACAGGACCATTCTGGAAGAAAACCTGATGGAGTCTGCAAAAGACCTGAGACTGGGACGGAGATTTGTCTTCCAACAAGACAATGATCCAAAACATAAAGCAAAATCTACAATGGAATGGTTCACAAATAAACATATCCAGGTGTTAGAATGGCCAAGTCAAAGTCCAGACCTGAATCCAATCGAGAATCTGTGGAAAGAACTGAAAACTGCTGTTCACAAATGCTCTCCATCCAACCTCACTGAGCTCGAGCTGTTTTGCAAGGAGGAATGGGCAAAAATTTCAGTCTCTCGATGTGCAAAACTGATAGAGACATACCCCAAGCGACTTACAGCTGTAATCGCAGCAAAAGGTGGCGCTACAAAGTATTAACTTAAGGGGGCTGAATAATTTTGCACGCCCAATTTTTCAGTTTTTTATTTGTTAAAAAAGTTTGAAATATCCAATAAATTTCGTTCCACTTCATGATTGTGTCCCACTTGTTGTTGATTCTTCACAAAAAATTAGTTTCATATCTTTATGTTTGAAGCCTGAAATGTGGCAAAAGGTCGCAAAGTTCAAGGGGGCCGAATACTTTCGCAAGGCACTGTACGTTGCATTATGCTCTTACAAAAGATCTTCTTAGGAACTAAGAGAAGAGTAATTCCTCACCCGTTATTGCAATCCTGCAACAACCCTTTCTTAGGGAGTTTAATTATTGTACCTTTACACCACTCACTTGGGACCTCTGTGTTATTCCAGATTGCTTTAAACACGGGGATCAGGGTGTTAAGATCTTAAGTAGGTCAGCATTAATCTGATCCTGTCCAGGAGCTCTTCCGTTCTTTAGGGATTTCATGGCTCCGATTAGCTCCTCCTTTATTGGGGGATCAGTGTTGATGCCAACATCTTCAATTGGTTCTTGAACAGGAGCTGGAAACACTGGTTCTGGTCTGTTGAGCATTTCTTGAAAGTGCTCAACCCATCTTTTCTCTTGTTCCTTTTCATTGGTAAGGAGCTTGCCCTGTTTGTCAAGCACAGGAATATTAGTGTTTTGGCGTTTCCCGCAGATTTGATGAGTAATGCGGAACACTGCTCCCTGTTCTTTGCGTTGTGCTGCATCCTCTGCTTCGGATGCCAGCTTGTCAATAAACTTCCTTTTATCAGCTCTTGTTGATCGTTTCACTTGTTTATTTCACTGTACTGTTCTTGATATCTGTCTTTCAAGCGCTGAGACTTGCATGACAACTTTTCTTTTCAGCTTTTTTCTCGTCAATGATTTTCCAGGTCTCAGGGCTCAGACATTCTTTTATGGTGTTTCTTCCTGTAGCCTGAAATTAACCTGCCTGTTTCAATGTATGCTCTAGCAACCTTTTCCCATTCTTCATTAATATTGGAGATCTGTCTTTCTTCATCTTCATTTCCCTCTGTGTTTATGAGCGCCTGAAACCTGTTCTGTAGCTTCAGGACAAACCTTCAACATGGTAATGTCGAGACGTCCTTGTGTTCTAGTTGGAGGTCTGGTGCGTTTGAGTTTCAGCTTAATATATGCTGTCACTAGGTGATGGTCGCTACCAATATCTGCTCATTTCACTCTTACATTTTGCAAAGAACATCTCCACTTACCATTTATCATGAAGTGATCAATTTGGTTCTTGTCTCTTCCATTAGGAGAGTGCCAGGATATTTTGTGAATATTGCTGTGGGAGAAAAGGGTTCCACCAATCACAAGGTTATTTATGCAACATTAATTTAAATTCCAATAGTAAATCATATGTCTGTTCATATGCAATTGCATCTGAATTGCACACACTGTATAAAGTGTTACCAAAGTACTCTGTAGCCTTTTAAACAAATCTTTTTAGCTTTATTTGTGCAACTGAAAATCGAATTATTTTTTTCAAAGTGAACAGTTTAATAAATACTTATATTTCATGGTAGTCTGAGCAGATGCTGCTTGTTGCAGTGGTGGGAAAGGCCCTAATCATGAATGAACTGCTATCCATTTGGTTAGAAGAGATGTAGCCGTCCTTTTCTGTGGTGTCAGTGGAAATGCTGCTCTTGATCTGGTCTCTGCCTCTCTGTTTGAGTTGATGATGGTGGTTTTGCTTGTTAACAGAACCCTCTGTGCCTTCTGTGGTGCTTTTACACTGAGTGTAATTTAGACTATGTATTCATTCCAAGTGCACCCAGTGCCAAAATGAAAAGACAGTATATAACAAAAAAAAACAACAACATCCTGTTATGTTGGTTCTCCGTCACTGTCAAATGTTTCTTCTGCTCAGATCATTATTTACATTTTTAACTAAGCTATTCCAGCAAACAAATCCTGTGTAGCTGTAATTTCTGTCCCTTTTTAAAATGTGATTTTGTACAAAGATTTTCTATTTACCAATTTTCATTTGCAGAGGGGGCATGAATTACTGTTGTACGCATACAGTATAGCCATTGCTAAAACATCAATTCAGAAATTAAGCATGAAAAATATTAATCTATTAGAAGAAACAACAAAAGAGAATGTTAGAGAACACACATAATAGGATATTAAACCAGCAAGAAATTAAATATTCTGAAAATGGACATGGTGTCATTTTAAGGCACTACCTACTTTTAATTTTCCATGCTTCTTGTCACATTTAAGTCTGCAATACTTGCAACAAGTTTAGCGCTTTTACTCAATACTGTAAAGATCGAAAAAAGCAGGGCCATTCAGCCTTGTTTTGCTGTGAACTACTTTGAAAAGCCACATAAAAAAATGTATGCTAGAGGAGAGACGATGCTGAAACAGAATGACTGGTGCCCCAGTTTGTGGTAGTTTGAGCAAATGCTACTTGTGGCCATGGTGGCTAGTGATGAATGAAATGCTGTCCACTTCCTTTTTGTGGTGTCAGTAGAAATCCTGCTCCTGAGCTGGCCTCCTCCCCTCTGTTTGATCAGATAGTGCTCGTATTGCTTTGGTAACAAGTTTTACCTAATTTTAGGGATATTTATTAATAAAGAATAATATTTGGGCTTCATTGTACAGGAAGGTCAAATTAGAACAGCCCTGCCTTACAGCCATTTTAAACTGTTTTGAAATGCTTCGTGCCCCTAACAGTTTGTGTCAGCTTGCTAACATTATTTAAATTATTCTAGTGGTTTTCTTTGAGAACAACATGCGTGGTTCTTCTAAAATGGTTTGAAAGAAGTTCTTTGGATTGATTTTGCCTAACGCATGGTCAGGGTGGCAATAGGAGAGTTTGGCATGATGACACAGGGAACAGGCTAGTTTTATAACTGCAGGTTTGGATGCCCTAATGTTGAGATGTTTATATCCTTTACTGTGGGATATTGTGGGTAAAGCAAAGCTTTGTGAATACAGAGAAATCATGGTAAAGCACATGTCAACCTGGTAAATAAGATATGTGTGGTAACGCATGGTAAACTATGATATAGCATGGAAAATATTGATCTAAGCAGAAACAACATTTAATATGGAAATGTGATAAAGCTCGGTACCATTGATATGCCCAGAGGTAGTGCAGTGAATGTTCATTTCTACTGGGCTACCTGTAATGGAACTTGGGGAGAGAATCATAGAATTGTAAAGCCTCTGTCTGAAAGAAAGCAGTCTATCAATAATACGGAGGTTAAAAGAATGTGGCACTGAAACGGTTAAAGTTCACTGGACACTGTAATGGAACTGTTTTTGAGAGAAGCATGGACTATAACCGTGAACAAACTATAAAGACCCTGTGTCAAATCATCTGGTTTTTGATGTCAGTGAGATGATCAGACAAAGCTGGGAATGGAGCCTGAGTAAGAAAATACAGCTGTGTACCAAGCATTAAGAAAGTGTGAAGTCTTTATCATCTGGAAAAGAGTTTGCAAACTTAATTTCTACAAGATCTCTTTTTAGATTTACATTTTTCAGTTTATCTTATGTTTTATCTGCCTGACTAAAGTTTGAAACACATCTTAAGGATGCATCCCTTTTAAAGTGGCCACACACTGCAATACTGTACAGACTGTGTGGGAAACCAGCTTGATAAACATCAGTGTTGGTCTATCACACAAAAAAGTTTTCTCAAATGATGTAAAGCTCTTACTTTATTCCTGTGTGCAATTGTTGTTTTTTTTTTTTAAGCTATTTTCTTTTATAGTTTGGTTTCTATATGCATGGACATCAAGAAATAATAATTAAAACTCCTTGGAATAAAATGTTGCAATATTGATTTTTTACTGGCAATACTACTAAATGTCTTACTAACTGACCTCACTCTGCTAGCAGAGTACAGCAATGACTCCCCGATGAATAACAATCATGCCAGGCCTGGATAGTGAACAGTGACTTCAAGATGTATTTATATTTTCAGATGGTGACACTCCAATTGTGCTTCAGCCAACAAATGCTAGTGAGAAGACGCAGCTTATTGGAGATGGCCACCGCAACTATAATACTGACTCCTACAACTGACTGTGGAGACTGGAGCACAGTATATTCAAGCAATAACCCAGAACACAATCAGAGTTTACTTGTATGTTTATCACTGGGATTACTTATTCAGTGTCATTCAAGTGACCAAGATGTTTGATAACTGTTTTTAACTCTAGATGCTATTATCTGTAAAAAGAATTAATACAAAACTGAAAGTGTGTTTAGTAGTGCTAGAGAGTTTTGAACAAGAACTACATTTTAAAGTTATTTTGGAGGGCTCTCAGTTTACACAATATCAGTCGTTCCCCTCCAAGCAAACATTTAACAAAGAAAAGCGTGTGTGAGTTGACTTTAAAAGATCAAATTATAATATATTGGTGTAAAAACATTTGAAAAACCACAGCCAGGTGCCTTATTTTAGAGCTTACAAAGGTTAACTTGAACAGAGAAACAACCATAAGAGAAGATTTCTTCACTGAAAGTTTCTTCATACTTCCTAGATCCTAGTTTTTTTTACATAAAACTACTCTATTGCAGCCATAGGCGGGATTTGAGTCCAAAATGTGTTAGCGTAAAACTTCAATTAAATGCCTCCAGAGTTTATTTACAATATTTGTCAGCAGACCCGGCACGTATTGGAGACCGGCAATTATTTGAGACCGGCCTTTATATTAGATCACTAGCCTCACATGCTTCATGCGGTCATTGAGAAACCGCGAACATACAACCTTCTAGCAACATTGAAACTCAATTTAAACATTCCAGCAATTTTGTTAAAAGGTTGAGTGTCAGTGGGAACTAAGTAGCAGAATAACACAATTCCATTGTATTGTACACCCTCAAGTATAAAGCGAAAGTATAGTCTTTTTATATGCACTGGTTAACAAGGATACGGTTTGCAAAACACTGGAAAATGAACAAGCAGAAAAATGAATAAAAGCAATAAGTATCATTATCAAAACAAATGTATTGTTTAATCTCAAACTTGTACATTGTTAATTCAACAAAACATGTTCAAATACTGTATCTGGCCTACATTCAGCATGCTTGAAAACTTTTAATAATGTAATAACTGCAT
Organism: Acipenser ruthenus; assembly: GCF_902713425.1. NCBI lineage: Eukaryota > Metazoa > Chordata > Actinopteri > Acipenseriformes > Acipenseridae > Acipenser > Acipenser ruthenus. Next base: position 81,885,978 of record NC_081191.1, on the reverse strand, counting down.
TAAACAAATCTGCATTACATGTAGGCCTACCTGAAATTACGTTTTCTATTATTGTTATTTATTAATCCTGAGAGTCACTTTCATCGCTGTCATTTTATTAGCAGTTCATTACACTCACGCTCCTCCTCATCTTCCTCGGCTTCAATGGCAATGACAGAGACCCGGCGTTTATTTAGGCCTACAATATTTGCCAGTAGATCCGGTGCGTATTAGAGACAGGCGATTATTTGACACTTTTACGGTAAGTGTACAAAACACTTAATAAATAAATCTTTAATAAAAATAATGCTTACATCTCTATGGTTACACAAATGGTTTTACTGCTGTTGAAAAAGTGATGCAGACCTAACCTACTGCCTTCAATTTTAAGTGAAAGTTCAATCGCACAACAACAACATACTCATAGTATCAATCAAATACAAGATTAAAGTTACAGTATCTATAGCAGAAATATGGTACAGTGTCTTATGTACTGTGAGATTGTCTGGACCACTCACTGTTATATTCTGACTTTACAGTTTTATCATTAATTATTTTGTTTTTGTAATATTTAACTTACGGTAATAAAGGTCAGTGTGTATTCCTAATAATAATGTGCTTCAGACCACTTAAGCAGTTACCATACACTGTCCTGCCGTATGGATGATCGTAGATATGTTTTCAGCCATCGAAGGCACGAGCAGCTGTGCTCTGCAGTAGCATTAGACATCGGGGTAGTAAGGTAGGTTCTTATATGATATCAGTAGCACCTTGCTTTTATGTAGGACGAAGAGTATAACCGCAACTAAACATTATGTGCTATACAAGCGCCTCCCCCCCCGCGCCCCTGAATCAAATCACCATGCACTTCACTTAGCACTTAACTTCTCATATATTACAATTCTTTAGTTCAGAATCTTTCCAGAGAAATAGGAAAATATATAGCCCATATATTATACGTTACACTGAAATTATTTTATTCAACATGGAACAAACATCTACACAAAATCATTAACCTTTGTAAAAATGTAACATTTCACTCCACATTTTGTATATTATGTAATAAGTCTCATTCTACATTAAATAATTCACAAAGACTTTTTATTTTGTCTTCAGGTCTAGCAAATTATTTGAAGCAATAAAACAAAAAACTGCGTCATGAACAAGCGAAAAGATGCATTTCAACGCAAAGGCCGAATGCTATTAATGCAAGTGGCAAAACTTACTTCTTGGATACAAAAACCTAATTTTGCCTAGACTACATTTCTAGTTTGAAAATCACAGAAAATCAGGTAAATGCCAGAAGACTGCTGCAGCAGCTGCACTTGGTTAAGAAATGCGTTAGAATGTTACATATATAGAGGGGTTTGTGATTTTAATAAAAGTATGCTCTCTCTCACAAATGTGGCCATTTTCTGCAGGGTGTTTACCTAAAGCAACTTATGTCAAACTACCAGCTTTTGTAAAATAGTGGGTTTCTGCACAGTATAGTATTTTACATTATGGATATTTCTAATTGTGGCTGTCCCCCATTCTCAGATGACACTAAGTATGTTTTGTTAAAAGGAACAATTAAAAAAAAAAAAAAAAGCAACATTTAAAACACACACACACACACAAAACTTGATAAACTTTTTGTAGTCCTTTGACTCAAAAATAACATGCTGGAACAGGACCTACAGTTTTAAATCATTGCCAGACTGAAAAACCATGCCATCATCATAACACTGGTACAGATCTGCAGGTAGACATGAAGTCCAGAGCCTATTTACATTATTTCAATGGCAATTAAAACAGCTTTTTGTAAATAAGAAAACTAGAACGTAGTTTTAAAATAATTTATAATAATATTTAACAAAAGGGATGTTTCTTGGTTAAATAACTACTGCAATTAAATCCGCAACAGAAGCTGGTAGATCACCTTATATCCTTTGTCCCCACCGCCTGGTAGGGTTACATTACAGTCGCTTTATTGTGCGGTCTCTGCTGTAAAGAACTGTCTCAGACGTTGGTGTTGTGAAAAGGAAATAATATAGAATCACGATTTAATACAAGTTCTAATCTATGTTTACTAGAACAAAAACTTCGCCAGAGTAGCGCCTACAGTATGTTATAACTAAGGCCTAAAGTAAAGAACAATTACGTACTACAGTCTCAAATCGGTTTATCTTTTTGTATATATGTAGAACGTAAACACGCATTGCCAAAGATAATTTCAATTCTGAGATTATACAGGCTATCAGACCGGATCCCTATGTAAATCTATTTTCTTAACGTGTTAGCGTGTCCCTTCGATAGCTCAGTTGGTAGAGCGGAGGACTGTAGAGGTATCACTGACATCCTTAGGTCGCTGGTTCAAATCCGGCTCGAAGGAGACTGACTTTTTAGATTTTTTTTTTTTTAAACTGCACTTTCACCAGTCTCTAAACCAAATGCCTACTTTTTTATTGCATGTTAGAAGAAATCGTCCGGCGTATCCTGCTCTGTGTTTCCTGTGTTTTAATAACTAGGGTGCCTAGTTATTAGATCATTGCCAAAAATATATTTGGATACTGTCATAAATACACAACAGATATATACAATAATTGATGCAAAATAAATTATATATATAGATTAATTTAATTATTTGTTTATTTATTATTGTATTTATTCATTCGTTTAATTATTTATTTTATTTCGCTATTTATTTATGTTTCATATTGGCATAACATCCGCGAGTAATGCCACACAGCTCCGGACAGTAGGCCATGTTGATGAATCATGAAGTGTGGGCTGTGCCGGGGAATTAGCTCAAATGGTAGAGCGCTCGCTTAGCATGCGAGAGGTAGCGGGATCGATGCCCGCATTCTCCAATGTGTTTTTTGTTGTTGTTTTCACTTTAAAAAGGGGAACACAAAAAAACGGCAATGATGTTACAGTGATAAATATATATTGCCGTTTTTACGCATTAAAAAAATCGAAAATGCACTCAATTTAAATTTAATGGGTACAAATACGAATAGCAATTTTGCTGCACAGCTTGTATACCTCCTCTAAAACGTCCACTAACAACTACATCTCCCAGAATACAACGTCTTCAGTTACTAGGACTGTTCACAAGAAAAAACAACCCAACAACACTAGCTAATCTCTGCCCTGTTGTCTTACAGCCAATCACAGGAAGAATAAGAAAAAATCGAAGTTACACAAATTGAAGCGTGTAAACACCCCAGTCCAGCTCCAACTGGATTCGTCGTCTGAATGCTAAAAATGGTGCTTAAAATATTAAACGAACTGTTTTTATAACGTATTAATGTATTTTCTAATTGTATTTATCTATGTGGCTTTATATTGAAGTTGTAACATATTCACTGAGTTTAAGAATGTAATTTTAAAATATAAGTTAAGTAATACATTTGCAGTCAGTGTGTTACCTAGAAAGAAAAAAAAAGCGCTGCTAAATACGGTTTGCGTCCACACTACGCAGCATTTAATACCGTACTCGAGAACCGGAGGTAGTCTCGAGTCCGGTTCTAATTAGATCGCATCAGGTAGTTCTGTTTATCAGAAGTGTGGACGCTGTAATACCGAACTACATTTTTTGTGTATCCTCCAGTATCCCAAAATGCTTTGTGGTATGTTTGGCGAAATACTCTGAGCAGGCGCCTAAAGGACATGCTATCACTGTACACTCCGCACTAGGTATTCATTTTTATGCTTCAAAAAATCTTCCAGGACATCTCTGTTAAACTAGTGGTGAAAATCGTATTTTTCTTGAATCGTACTTGTACTTGCTAGAACCAAAGCCATTGTATTTATCTTGCTCTTAACTGTATTATTACTTGTACTGTGATCCTTGAATGTATTTTTGTTTACGACTGTAAGCCGCCCTGGATAAGGGCTTCTGCTAGAAATAAATTAATAATAAAATAAAATAAAATAAATAAATAAATAAATAACAAAAACACAGCGTTAAAGTAGGCGACTGCAAAAATGAAAAGCGACTTAAAAGTAGGATCGGGGATGAACAAAGTACGTAATTTGTCAGCTCTGTTTGAAATAAAATTAAGAGGACCAGAATTAGGCTCAGGCAAGATATGAAGGTAAAAACAGTGATTGTTTTGTAATTAACATCCTTTTCTGAGTTTAATTTTAAAACAGAATCAGCTCAATTTATTTAAAGGGACTTCACCTGATTAAAAATAAAACCTGAAAACTTCAAGCCCTACTTGTGTGTGTGTGTGTGTTCGGATTTACTTTTTCCCACAATACTTGTTATATTTCATTTATGCAATATGGACCTCTGTTAATATGGGGCATAACACATTATTTTAAAATAAAATGGTGGGATACTGTCGTATTAATGTCCACGGTTCGTTGCGCTGCGGGGAATTGTAACTGAACTATTTTAATGGTGTGTGGACGCATTAATTCTGACTAAACATGAAACGGTACTTCAGTGTGGACGCTTTGAGCTGTATTAAGTAGAGCGGTTTCGAGTACGGTTCTCGAGATCGGTTATGTAGTGTGGACAGGGCCTAAGTTACTCTCAGGTCCAAAACCTTATCTGGAACGCTGATTGGAACTGTTGACATTACACAGAATGTCACAACATGTATTTAAATGTATCTAGTTGAAGGCCACCTAAACTCTTTCTTTCCAGTTTTGTAACATAACCTGTACTTGTGTAGTTTGTCTTTCTGTAGGTTAATACATTTTTACATTTTCAGAGAACAACTTGAAAACTTGTTAAAGATCATCTGTGTCAGGTGCTGTATGAAAGGGTCTCTCTGTTATTCTGTATGTGAAGAATACATTTTTTCAAAAATCTTAAAACATGCCTTCATGGTAAGAACACAGAGAGGCCTGCCCTTGTATGTATGTATGTATATATGTAAGGTATGTCACACGTACATGGGCTTCAAATCCTTCCATGAAGACAGTAGGAAACTGTTTTGCAATATTGAGAGACCACTAGATGAATCATGGATTGCCCTGCCAACCTAAGCCCTCCCTATCTGCCTCCTAAGAACCCCCAGTCACGGTCGGCAATGAAATAGCCTGGATTTGAACCTGTGATCTCCAGGCTATAGGGCACATCCTGCACTCCATGCTGAGCACCTTTATTGGATGCGCCACTCAGGAGCCCTTGTTAAAACATAATTAAGAGACTAGCAGTACTGATGAAACAAGGGAGAAAACATAATTACTGGCACTAATAGCTACAATGATATGAATATGGTAGGTAAAATCTGCAAATATAAATGTGAAGGTTATTATCACTGTTAAGTGTTTTTTCCAAACTTTCGGACCTCTCTGGCCCTCTGAGTGCGTGAGCCCTGTGCAGTTGCCCCGGATGCACTGACTATTCCTCCGCCACTGAAGTCAGGTACAACACAACAGCAAAAAAGCTTAAATCAAAACGATTCACCAGTGTTTGGAAATACATAATTTGATAATGTATGTTATCAAATAAAAAAATAAACAAACAGAATGTGCAGATCGACTGTTTAGCTTTAAAGAAATTGAAAGAAAAAACAAAACAACACTGAAAATCTAGAAATACCATAATAAACGTAAGTTTAATGAAACATTTAAGTCTTTTTCAATGTCAAATATAACATAACAATAAAGCCTTGTCTGTCATTTGTTTATCACAATTAACACCTAATTAGAGGGAATTACTGTCAGTTAGCTCTAAGGGTTCAGGGTTCTGTTGTGTATGAAATGCAATACCCCACTATATATATATTGGTTATATGACCGATATCTATCTCTGCTCCAAACACACTGCTCGTAAAGCTCAGCTAAGATTCTTGAGCATTTTTGGCCTTGCGTTAGTTTTGCTGGATTCAACTGACCTCTGATATTACATACCTGTATAATGGCCCTATTTTCAATGCATAGGCAAAGACGATGCATAGGCAAAGACATTTTCTGAGAGACGTAAAACAATTGCAATGGTAGAACACTATCAAGAAACAATTTAGAAGTGATTAAATGTTGTAAGTTTTCACTCTTATGATGATATTCCTCTCTCAAATGTGCCTTTTCCCTTGCACTCACTGCAAAACTTGAAATGTACAGTTGTTTTAAAAAAAGCATTAGTAGAATTCTTACACCTTGTATGTGGCTTTGCATCAGCTGATAAACAAGACCGAAGTATTTGGAGCAACGCTGATTGTGTTCTCCTGACACTTGCAGCAGTTTAGATTGCCCTGCATTTTAAATGAACAACAATGTCATAACCAAAGTCTGTGGATTATCACAATCATCTGGTGTTTGAGCTGACCAGAGCAGGCAGCATGGGGGAGGGGGAGGGGGAGGGGGGGCTATACAATCATTTCTTAAGGCAGACAGTCAGGTAATCCTTACTATCTGTTAGCCTCTGTCTGTTAGCTTTGTCTATGTACAGTTTTACTGACTTTACCGTGAAATTACAACTTCACTCTGAAGCTTTACCTGGCTTTTCAGTCCCCCAGTTGAATGATTGAATTCCCTATTCACAAAATGATTTGTTAAGGACAATTTTTAAAAGTTTTTATTTTTTTTTTAAGTTCATGAAACCTTTTTCAACAGGTCGCGTGGGGGTGTTGATATTACAGCATATCACCATGGTTGGCATTTCTTTTCAAAAAGAGATAATCACTGGTAGATATCTATATGCCACTAGCCTCTAAAAAAAAGGCAGCCATATTGGAATTCATCACAATAAACATGACTGATGAGATTTATTTAAATGCTGACCTTTTGGGAAACCGTAGTATACATGAGCTATTGAATGAGTCAGAATGGGACACCAGTGATTAATTAAAGCAGTGAAAAAAGCAAGTATTCAAATCAATTCTCACCATTTTTATTATTAGTTTATTTAGCAGACACCTTTGTCCAAGGCAATTTACAGAGACTAGGGTGTGTGAACTATGTGTCAGCTGTAGAGTCACTTACAACAACATCTCACCCAAAAGACAGAGCACAAGGAGATTAAGTGACTTGCTCAAGGTCACACAGTGAGTGAGTTTGGTTTTGAGCCGGGGACCTCCTGGTTACAAGTCCTTTTCTTCAACCACCTGGCCACACAGCCTCCAATTCTGATATCTCTGCTCCTTCCCCCTGAACTCTTTCCCTATCCCATTCTGAAAATAAATAGTTTTAAAATGTTTAACACAGGCCCAGAAGTTCTCCGCGCTGTCCAGCCGTAAACTGCAAAGTCAGTTTGATAAGTAACCAGGTATTCCATAATGCAAATAATGTCTTTCTCGCCATTGTGAAGCGGTAGTGCTAGTCTTGAATGGATACCTCCTGTTACTACCCCAGATATCAAAGGACGATTAAAAATACCCAAAAAAAACAAAACACTGTCACCCTTATACTGTTGCAGGTCTTGAGGAAGGGTCGCATCAGTTATTGGCAGCCTCATTTGTGCTTGTGTCATGATGAAAATGGCCAGTAACATTTTACTTTAAAATGTAATGAACAAACCAAGAATTGATTTCCATTACACCAACTAAGACATAACTTTACAGTAAACTAATGTGATCCATCTGCGTCTCCATCCATTTGCGTTTCTTTCCATCTGATAATGTAGATATCCTTCTGCCTGGTGTTGATGGCTGAAGTGTAATGGTGGCTCCAGGGATCAGCTTATTGCCTCCCCAGCGCATCAGCATGACAACCGTCTGGATTGAGCTAAGTAGGGTACATCTCTGGGGTCTTCAAGTGGGCACCTTCCGTCCTCAGTGTTTCGTCGACTAGCCCACGACACCTCAGTGATTCTGGCATCCCAGCATCATCAGCCCCCTCCGTCCCCCACTCAACTATAATGAATCAAATAAAGAAAAAATGTCTCTTTCAGTGGAAATATTCAATTCAACATCTATAAATGTATTGTTTATTATTTAAAGAAAATGTTTGTTTGTTTTAGAACGGGGTACCCCTGCCCCTGTGTATATTTATAGGAGGGCAAAGCCGTAATTGTTCAGAAGTTTGGATGGGGAAGCCCCATCCACACAAAAACCTTGTGCAGAAGGTGACCATCTCCGAGTTAATTTTACCCAAATTATGAAACCTGCATTTTGGTACGAATGTGTGTCATAGAAAGAGATACTTGCTTATTTTAGAATTAAATGTAGGATTGCCATGCTTTTCTATTTTAAGAGCGTGCTTGATGCAGCTTACAGTGAATTTGATTCATACTGTACTTGGACGGAGTGCTTAAAAAAACAGTTCAACGTCATTTAGTTTTCCCAGCCAGAGAGCATGTGGCAGACTAAATCTGACAATAATTTTAAAAATAACCCAGCAGAGCCTAGTCATATTTAGACAACATTGCACTTCATGTATGTATTTTAGTCTGGAATTTCTGTATTCAATTTAAAAAATATGCAGGAATAGCTAATCATAGAGTAAATGGTTTTATTTTTTTTTAAGAGCATCTGGAAATGTATTTTTTTCTAGCAAGGATCTCTTCGTTTACTCTACAGTATAAATTATCCAAGTCAACAGAAAGACAAACTTAAGAAAATATATCTTTTAATTAGGTCTCCATAAATGGAAATTTTATACACGCAGAAATGTATACAGTAGTACCAGTACAGCATATCCCGGTTGAACGACAATGCATTTTAAATTAGCCCTGAAAGTTGACTTCAGCTGTTGGTCCCCCTGAAATATCTGGAGTGGCTGCATTTTCTTTGAAACAGGAATGTTGATCTCTCCAGCGCTCCCAGTGTAACAGCTGCCAGAAGAATCTGTCCTCTTGTCATTTTCATATATGGACAAGTCAGCATGGCAACCTATGACGTCACTGCTGCTAAAAACAGCCCTAACACCCAGCAGACCCCCGGCCATTAAACAATGTAGAGAAACTCTTGAGGACACTCAATCTCAATCTGGACTCCAAATTATTGGCAGGAAAGAAACCCACCGGAAAGCGTTTTGTTAAAAAGTATTTTTCCCGAACTCTGCGTGGTTTTAAACTGTGCAATGAGTACTTCTCTGGAGTACTTGTATTCCAAAGAGCAGCAAACCATGGATAACCTGGAGAAACAACTGATTTGCCCTATCTGTTTGGAAATGTTTAGCAAACCGGTGGTCATTCTTCCTTGTCAGCACAACCTTTGTCGAAAATGTGCCAATGATATTTTCCAGGTAGGTGTTGTTCCAAATTAATTCCTTCAATAAATACTAGCCATAGTATTTTGTGCTTACATTATCCATTTATTTACCTTAGTTCTTTAAATGTTAATCAAGTGATTGTGATTTTTTTTTTTTTTTTAAAACAGATTTTTTTTTCTTTGTTTTTAATGTTATCAAGAATATCATTACATCATCTGGTTTAGATTTCCTTAAGAGGAAACTAAAACTACAGATTATGTGTGACTAGCAGTTGTAAATATCGAGGTTGTTTTCATAGGGTAGCATGAGGAAAGCACAGTATGTGTTGATCCCCAGCTTGTTATATTGATCTGTTCCGTGCTGGTTTCCCACTGATGACCACAGGCCTCTAATCCTTACCTACCAACCAGAGGAGGCAACACAGTGGCTGCAGGCGGTCGATTCCGATGCCCTTCTTGCAGGCATGAAGTGGTCTTGGACAGACATGGGGTTTACGGGCTGCAAAGAAACCTTCTGGTGGAGAATATCATTGATTTGTATAAACAGGAGTCTACCAGGTAGGATATATGTTCTATATTACACAACTACATATAAGACTCCTGCAACTGCTTGGCTGTTGTTTGCTGCATCCCATCAAAAAGGAATGTGAGGAGACCGAGGATTGTCCCTAACTGGTACTGGCAGAGATATTTGCTGTTGCTCAGCTAATTGTTTATTATTCAACAAAGTGCCTTTACTGGGCTTGATCTGGACTCGGAGAAATCCCATCATTTTTTTCATTGTCATAATATACCGAATACAGTGTAAAGATTCATTATCTTGTGTACTTTTAATGGTGCTCCGTTTATATGTATATGTTACATGATCCTGATTTTAAGTTTTAGAGCTGGGTGTGATTAGGCAGCAGTTGTACAAGGTCACTGCATGTTAGTGACGGGGAAAGGATTAGAACCTATTCCTTGGCACTAACCTTTAGACCACAGTACTTCCTTTTCAGTCATTTTTTCACTCCAATTTAAAACATACAACTTCTGTTTCTTTAGAAAAATTATATATATATATATATATATATATATATATATATATATATATATATATATAGATATATATAGATATATAGATAGATATATACTGTATCACAAAAGCAGGGAGTGCTGAAAGAATGCATGCTTTGTTAAACATGAAAGGCCCATAAGTAGTGTCATTAAAATTGTGCACATTCTGCAGCTTCTTTAGACAAGGTTTAGAATTTTGCTCCATTTTAATTTTTATACATAACTAACACTTGACAGCTTACTCTAAGTATGGCATTTGATCGTCTTTTAACTGCTGGCCCATCTATTGTAGTATTAACTATTTGCAAGTTGAGCGTCAAGTACAACTAGGGCCAAAAGTTTTGCATTATCTAGAATTTCAGGATTGAGACATAATAAAAAAATAAACTATATCATTTAGATCTTTTAGTTAACATCAACCATTTATTCACTTGTCTGACTCCATGGCAAGGGGCTCTGTCACCTTGGAAGCAGAAATCACAGAAAATGGTTCTGAGCCGTAGGAAGGAGGTGGTCTTGGAGTGTTTTCAGGTGCCAGTCCTTGTTCATTGCTGTCCCCTTGGGTAAAATGTGTAGGCATCCTGTGCCTTTGGCAGAAAAGCATCTCCAGATATGGACAGTTTGTGGATGCTTCGTTGTTGGGACGGTATATTCTGGATTGTATCTTTCTCCTTTGCGCCTTCGAATTCTTAATCCACCTCGGTTTCCAAAACAGCTGAAGGGGGACTAGTCAGAGAAAATTACTTTGGCCCAGTCATATTTGATCCAGTCTTTGTAAGCGAAAAAAAAAACTCAGACGATCTCTAATGTTTTTCTTGCTTAGAAGGGGCTTCTTAGCAGGCCTCCCTGACACCAGACCATTCTCCAAGAGACGCCTTCACTCTTTCCATTTGCTTCTTTCCATTGTCGCAGTAAGTGGACACAACTTGCCATCTATCTCTCAAACTTGAAATAGGTAGTGATCTTTACAGCTTCCAGTCTTCTTATATTTCTGGATGATCCTAAATACTGTGCTTTTGCTGGCATAGCCTCTGTTGGCTATCTGACAACTGCTAAAACCTTGCTTATGAAGTACAATGATGGCTGAGCGTGTTTACGAGGAGGTATGGCTCGTCCCCATGGCTTGCTCTGGTTACAAAATCTACATATTGCAAGGCACAGGTAGACAGGTGATAGTTTGCTGGTCTTTATATGAGAGGTGCACAAAGTATGCGTATACTTTGCAACATAAACTAAAACCAGAATCAAAAGTACAATTATCAGAACTTCAAGAAGTTGAAAAGATTCCACCTTGCAGACTGTACTGTAAGGCTCAAAGGAAGCTGCTTTGGCGGCATTATAAATTATGAATGAAAGGAAAAAGGAACAGATTCATTGCAGTCTCAGAGGAACTGCATCCCAGCATCTTCTCATTCAGGATTCACAAGCCCATTCTTTGTTTGACCCTGATTAAGCTAACACTGCAAGGTATTAAAAAATGTAATTCCTTTTTTTAGTTTAGTTTTTTTCATTAAAAAATCCAAGCTACAATAGTCGAGGCAACTTTTTAAGCTGTAGTTGTTGGAAACTTTCCCCATGTGAAAAGGTTTTAACTTGATGTTATTTTACTGTGTAGAACAGTGGTTCACAACTCTTGCCCTCGAGGTTTGTTTTAGTCAAATCCTAAATGACTTAATTAATACTTAGCCAGTTCTGTTAATTAAATTAGTACAGTAGAACCTCAGAGTTACAAACACCTTTGGAAAGGAGGTTGTTCGTTATGTCTGTAATTCTGAACATGAGTTTTCAATGGTTTTAATAAATGTGTTCACCTGCTATCTACAGCCTTAATCTGGATAATAATACAAGGATACAGCACAGTAATGCAATACTCATACTTCTGGTCTGAAAGGCTTTAAAACCGTATTATACATAGGAAAATGCTAAATTTAACTTACTAGTCAAATTGTAACTGTAGCAAAAACACAAATTTAAATGTCAGGGAAAAGCTAGTTTTGCGTACGATACATCTGCTTTGCTGTCTTTCACCTTTGAAAATTGTTGGATTTTGGTTTTGACCTTTTTTTATATATATTTCTGACAATTTCCTGATACCATATTCCCATTGTTGAGTATGATAAGGCTGTCAGGTTGTCTTTGAATTCATTTCAGCAGGTTAACCTTGCAGTTTGTGGAGTGACTTCCAACTAAAACTGGGCTGTTCGTAAGTTTGGTGTTCATAACTCTGATGTTCTGCTGTACCTGATTGGGATAAATACAGTATCTGGACTACAGCTGATCTTGAGTTGGAAAAAAAATCAAAACATTTCAATTTTGTGAGAGGCTTGCATACAGTGCATATTGGATGATACTAATCGAAGGAAATTAAAAAATAAAATCTAGCTAAAATATATATTTTTTATGTTATGTATTCTACAGAATCTCATTAGCCCCACAAAGAAAAAAACATCTTATCGTGTTATTACAAGATAATATTGCGTTATTTTGCATTATTTCGCAATAAATAGCTAGTTTTAGTAATTCACACCACTCATGCCACTATTCCCATTCAGTCTCTTCATTTTGCTTAAAAATAAGTACACATCTTTATCGCTGATGAAAACTATCTCGTAGTAACAGAATAATTATTGTGAAATAACGTAATATTAATGTGAAATAATGCAATATTGTCTTGTAATGCAATAAAATATTTTTTTGGTTTGTGATACTAATGGGCTTCCATAGATTCCTTATCGGTTCTAACAAAACAACATTTTGTTCAGTAGTAGTAAGTCGGGCCCTGAGAGGAAACGTGACCAGCCCATGTGTGAAGAGCACGAAGATGAGAAAATCAACATCTACTGTGTGACGTGTGAAACACCCACATGCTCCTTATGTAAAGTCTTCGGAGCTCATAAAGACTGCGAGGTGGCTCCCCTGGATAAGGTTTTCCAAAGGCAAAAGGTTGGCTTGTTTTACAAACCCTTGTTGTACTGGGATCTCAGTGTTTAAGCAATCAAAACCTGGAGAAAGGAAATTCTTTACCAAGATATATAAGATTTGAAATATTGAATGCTATGCTAGCAGTAACTTTTTTTTTACTCAGCAAGTTTATACTTACCTTAAAATGACTGATGTATAGGGTTAAAATGAATTAAATTGAATATTTATAATGAAAACGTATGGAATATATTTTATGTACAGAGTGATTAAGGTATAGTAATGAAAATTGGCTAATGGAGGCTCCAAAGAATGGATCTTGACATTCCAAGGCTACCATCATGGGCCATAAAGGGCGCTGTAGCTGATTCCTATATTCCTATAGAGTAGGTGTTATCACATTTACTGATTAATACGACCACCGTTTATCATTAAAACATGAATCATAACCAATGTGTATGAATGTACACTGGTGAAGTTCTCCATTCATCTGCAACTGTGTTGTTTTTCTCTCCCCAGTCTGAAATAAATGATGGGATAGCAATGCTGGTTGGCAACAATGACAGAATTCAGGGGATAATCAGTCAGCTGGAAGAGTCTTGCAGAACCATTGAGGTAAAATATACCCTTACATGTAAAATAAAATAGGATTTATTTTTATAGTTTTCAAAATTGCTCTGAAATTGCTATGGTGATTCTGTTGCATTTCCTGTCAGTGTGGGTCTGTGTAGTGAGTGGCTTAGGAAACCTGATTCAGCATTGTTTTAATTATGAATAATTAAGCAATATCTACATGGTGTGATAACAGTCTTCTGATGGCACTATGTAACACAATTTTTGTTCCTGGGTAGTAAGTGTTATTTCCTAATTGCTTATGCCTCAAAAGTATAGAAAATGGCTATTATTCCCCACAAACTTTGCTTTTGTGACCAGGACAGTGATATTTTGAAATTTACCTATTTCCAATGAGTAAACGGGCGAATTTGTGTCTTTTCGTTCACATAAAGTCAGAAAAAAACAACATATGAATCCAAATTAACATGTATTTATACTAAAGTAATACAAAAATGACTTCAACAGATTTAGAAGTGAGTAGTTTTTCGAGATTTACGATTATACTGTAAATCACTTTCACGAATCAGCACCCAAATGTAGTCTCTCATCATGTTCTCATTATACTGTCCTTGGTAGCGGCGTTCAAAGTCCAGTATATCCTGGTGGAAGCGCTCGCCTTGCTCCTCCGAGTACGCTCCCATGTTCTCCTTGAATTTATCAAGATGAGCATCAAGGATATGGACTTTGAGGGACATCCTACAGCCCATTGTGCCGTAGTTCTTCACCAGAGTCTCAACCAGCTCCACATAGTTTTCGGCCTTGTGATTGCCCAGGAAGCCCCGAACCACTGCGACACAGCTGTTCCAAGTCGCTTTCTCCTTACTAGTGAGCTTCTTGGGGAATTCATTGCACTCCAGGATCTTCTTTATCTGTGGTCCGACGAAGACGCCGGCTTTGACCTTTGCCTCAGACAGCTTAGGGAAGAAGTCTTGAAGGTACTTGAAGGCTGCCGACTCCTTATCTAGAGCTCTGACAAATTGTTTCATAAGGCCCAATTTGATGTGCAGTGGTGGAATCAGCACCTTCCGGGGGTCCACCAGTGGCTCCCACTTGACGTTGTTCCTCCCCACAGAGAACTCGGTCCGCTGTGGCCAGTCCCGCCTGTGGTAGTGCACCTTGGTGTCCCTGCTGTCCCAAAGGCAAAGATAGCAGGGAAACTTGGTAAAACCGCCTTGGATACCCATCAGGAATGCCACCATTTTGAAGTCTCCTATGACCTTGATGCCATCTCAGAAAAATGCAGATATGTATCCACTTAGGCAGCTGGAACTAAACTGAACTGGTGGGCTTAAGGCCCCTGTATTTATACTACTATTTATATTACTGGAAAGTTCTAGAAAGTTCTAGAAGTTACTCCAAGTTTACTCAGCACTGAATCTATCTGGAATGTTCGGGAAAATAGGTCAATTTCAAAATATCACTGTCCTGGTCACAAAAGCAAAGTTTGTGGGGAATAATAGCCATTTTCTATACTTTTGAGAAATAAGCAATTAGGAAATAACACTTACTACCCAGGAACCAAAAAAATAATAATATTTGTTACACGGTGTGGTTATTATATGACAAGGGTTTTGGTCGATTCATTCAGCAGTTTTCACTATGTGATGATTGTACATCCAAACTCGCTTGATAACAGGATTTTGAAACCAGCTGAAGGTAAATAGCAGTGAGATTGTCACAAATTCAAAAATAAAAAACTTCAGTGATTATGCAAAAAGTAATTGTGATGAGAATTCTCTGAAAAAATATCCCCATACAGTAAAATAATATTCGTCACCAGTGCTACCCACAGAAATTTTTGGTTGAAATTTTAAAGATTTTAAGAATTTAATCAGTGATAAAACACTATACAAGTATATTGATTTAATTATTAATAAATCATATATTAACTGTAAACAAGAAAATCATATATGTATGTGTTAGGAAAAAAAACAAAAAAAACTTCTGATTAATGAGAAATGGGACCAGCTTCGCCAGCAACAGACTGGTGTGGTTTTTTACCTAATCAAAAAATAAATTTAAGATAGAAACAGTAAAACAAATTCTTATTCAAATAAGGTGAATGAAACTTCACATGTAAATTAGGTTCAATGATTCGAAAAATGCTAACTTCAGAAACCAAGCAAACTAAATAAATACAACATATAATACATACGTTTTTCTTCAAAAGTTGAAAATGAAATGACAGTACTTAGAATACACTATAATACTGACATTATTGAAAATAAAATTTTATTTAATTTTTTTCTTACTAAAATTGTGTTAGTAAGGGAAGAAATTGGATAAAACAAAAAAAAAACAAAGTAGAATTGAACCTATGGTACAGTAGACCTACTAATGAAAAAATATTTTCAATCTTAAGTTCATGCTGCACTACCATTAAAAAAAACATTCTGTTCTTCAGCTGTTTGTTCTGGTGTCATTATATATGTCTGGACCATTCTCCTGTAGGTTTTGTTTTCTACGTATAGCATTAGCGACCTTCTTTCAACAAAACAAATATTTCAATCTAAAAATCTGTTCAATAGGATAACTGCAGGAGACAGAAGTCACAAGTGTGTGAAAAGTTTGATTTCTTGTATGCAATCCTGGAAGAAAGGAAAGGAGAGATGACTCAGAAAATCACAAGTGAACAGGAGGAGAAGCTCCAGTACGTCCGGACTCTGAAAAAGAAATATGGTGATCATCTGGAGGCAGTGTCCAAGATGGTGGAGTCTGGAATACAGTCAATGGATGAGCCCGAAATGGCTCTTTTTCTGCAGGTGAGAAAGCCTACCTCAATGGAAAATCATCCTAAGTTTATTTTTGATATATTATTATTGTTTTTTTGTTTTTTTTTATCATAAAAGACTTAATAAATGACAAAAAATTTACCAGAGGAGAAAAAAGAAATATATTATATCATAGACTTCTATTCATCTTAAATCTATAAACTATCAGGTGACAGTTTTGTCCAATTAATATTGAGATAAAGAGCAGCAGTATTTAAAACCTGATTAGAAATCACATCCCCATTGGAGTGTAGATCTCGCACTGTCCATGACAAAGCATTCAAAACGTTTAAACCATAACAGGTTCTGTATGAACAGATCAAGTGCGTTAATATCAGGTTTTCATTTATAAGTGTCTGGTGGCTACCTCGAATACATCTGACAGTGTACTTTATCTCGTATTTGTATGACAGACTCGACCTAACAAAGCAAAGTGCGAGAAATACACTCTGAACTTGATTAGAGATAGCCACCAAAACACTTATAAACATACATTAGATCATTAAAATAGCTCAAAAGCTCAAAAAAACACTTTTTGTCCAAAGGAGGATGTACAGTATTTATAAAGGCACAACAATACTTATTACCATGCTTATTCCTTTTCTAAATGAGTGAATAGTGGACTTTTCCTAGCAATGCATATTCACAGATAAGAAGCCACTCATCTCCTGGTCAGAAATGACCCACTTACAACAAAAGTAATAATATTATTCATATTATGGAATTCAAATGTAATGTTTTAGGCATAAAGCAGGCTGGTGGAGAACCCTTATATACCATTAATATAACATGGGCTGATTTACTATTTAGGATGGCTTTGAGTATTAAAGTTGTTTTCTTTACTTAGTGTAAAATGAGCATGTGTTGACTGTAATGTTGTCTGACCTACTCTATTATATGTTTTTTTTTTTATTTTACAGAATGCTAAACCGCTTGTAAAAAAGTAAGTTTTGTCGTTTCCTATTAAGTTATCCTCTAACATTTTACTCAATTAACATCCTGAGAGGCAGAAGTACTCAATACTCGGTTTCTTACCATTTCAGAATTACTGAAGCCTCTGACATATCACATTTTGAAAAGGTGGAACGTGGCTATGAAAATATGGATCACTTCGAAGCCAATTTTGAGAGAGAAGGCAAGGCACTGCGGAGTATAGATTTTATCAAAGGTAAAGAAAACAAAAACAAAAATAGACTTCATAGACCACAATGTATAGCTACTGGAGCATTCTTCAGGTGAACACAGGTTTGTCTTTTCCAGGTTTTTGTGATTTGTTATCCTTAATCAGACACTAATCACAAACTGGGCATTGTCCAAAACATTTTGTGTGTTCAACTCACGGTAGAAAGCATGCTTTCAAAAACTTACATTGCTCGAATAGAGCCAAAGTTTTTACCCCAAATGCCTGCGTTCCTGGGTCTGTGAACTGGGAATTGTTTGCACTAGACAGGTAATGTTTGTTCAACGTGGTGCTTAATGTATACACCTGGTTTAACTACAGAGGAAGAGGCGGAGGAAGAGGAGGAGGCAGAGGAAGGAGAAGAGGAGGAAGGAGAGGGAGATGAGGAGGTCCACACGGAGCCTGAACAGTCTGACGGAGAAGAGGGAGCCACAGAGACGCAGGTGACAAAGTCGGAGCAGATGGCAGTGAAGAGTGAGGCCGCTGCCGAAGCTGCTTGCCCTCCCACTGGGGAATCTCCGCCTCATCCAGCCGATATGCCTGAGGAGGTAATGACATCATAGCTTTGCATGTCACATGATCTATATTGATTGACCAATGGTATTTTATATTCCAGGGCATGCTTGCTCCCATAGCTGCTGTCTTCCCATGCAGGCATGGGGAAGGGGCAGGCAATGCAACTCAATGCACACGCTGCTACTTGACAAGTACTGTTTGGCCTTTGTCTTTTCAGTCTGGACAGTTTCCCTTATTTATTTCTAATCTAAAGGACAGCACTTCTTACAGTAATCGTGTGACTACACACACCATGCTGGGGTGTTGGTGGAGATAATATATCCAGCTTACCCTCAAAAACTATTTGAATCTGTGACATTTGGGACCATAGAGGATTGTGCCACCTACTGAGTCTGTCACCTAATCCTACGTCAACTAAATAGTTATAAAACCTCATGAATCAGATATTATGCAGGGGATTTGCACTCTCCCATCTATATTTTATATTGTTCACTAACCAGTGCTTACAAAATAAATAATCCTCCATAACCTCAAAACATAATTATAAAGATAAAACCTATGTGAAACTTAACGCAAATAAACCTAACTTCTGGCTTGTTCTTTCTTAGGTGTAGTGGAGTCAGCTCTTATGCCAGCAAGTGTTTTTTCACAGTTAACCTGTCTGATTGTTTCAAATAAAGCTGGTACCTATGTGCTTGCATTTGTGTACAATTAAATTCTCAACTACTCTAAAGTGGATTAATACCACATAACTTCATATGGAATGCAACTAAACCTTGCATGCACAGGTCACAAACCCATGTAATATTATTATTATTATTATTATTATTATTATTATTATTATTATTATTATTATTATTATTATTATTATTATATTTCTTAGCAGACACTCTTATCCAGGATGACTTACAGTTGTTACAAAGTATCACATTACAGATAATAGCAGTGATAAAATACAATAAAATCAGTAGTAAGAGAAAATTCAAATGAGAGAAAATAAAAATACAGTAAATAATTACATTTGAGAGTGATTACGGCTAAGATGTTGAACTTAAATATTTGGTTATAAGAGTAAATTCCATTAAGAGCAAGTAGTAAGTACAATAAGTGGATGTGACAGGGTCTCATGTCACGTGTCACGTGTCACGTGCGTGGGTCACCGCTGTTTAAGCAACACAGAGAGACATGGGAGGTGGAGTTGAAAACGTCGGCACAGGCGACAAGGTTTTATTCACAAAACAGAAACAAAAGTAAACGGTGGTCATGTGACGTTACCAGGGGGGGCGAGCAGAGGAAAGGAGGAGAGGCAGGGACATCAGGTTAGAGGAGTTAGATTTGCAGCGGCAGGGAGAAGCCAGATGACGGGAATGAGAGGAGAGGATTACGGGGATATTAAAGTTAGTCATGGTAGGGAGCAGTATGCAAACCTGGTGTGGAGTTGGAGCCTTCATGTTGTGTTTTTTTTTTTGTTTGTTTGTTTTTTTAAACCATTCCTCATTGGCCTGTTTGACTATACAGTTTAGACTACCGGCCCTTTGATGATATGGCCCTTCAGTGAGCTGGCGCTGAGTGCTGGTGCCCTAGGTTAGTGTCAGTGCATATATAATGCCCTGGAGGTTGGGAGCTGTGTGCATCAGACAATGGCTTTGCAAATTATTCTAATCAAGTCAACCACGCCCTGCTGTGACTTGGAAAATAGTTAATTCAACTCAAAAAACTGTTGCACGGTGGAAAAGCATATACAGTCCCGGTAATCCAAATTTTAAAAAAATATATTTCTTATAACAATAATAGTTTCTTATGCAAAATTGTATTTCTATACAGTGGGTACAATAATACATGAAGAAGAATAAAAACTCCATTTCAGATCAAAGCAACATCATACACAAATACCTGATACCATTTTGCATGTTTTAGTTGCAAGAAAATGTAGGGTGTGTATTTTTAATTTAATTCACCATGGAACATTCTTTACATTGCAAGTCTTCTAAAAACAGATACTGAATGCAGTGAGGCTGTGGGTGATGCTATGGCACTGATACCAAAAGGGAGTCTGCATTTTATCTGTTTCACTTCATATGTCCTGATTAAAGGGGGTGATTGAGCAGAGTGTGGCTCTTGGCGCGGTGGAGACAGGAGTGCTTTCAACAGAAGCCACTGCAGATTCTTTGTTGTACCGTAGTTAGTACAGACCCCAAATAGGGCTTGCAAACAGTCCCACTCTGACTCAAGTGAAGGCATTGGTCAATTGGGAGCTTCAGTGTCAACTGAAGGGGATAAGCAGAAGGCAGCAGCAGTAAAAGAGAGCTCAAATGTGGACAGTAAGAATCTAACTCGGCTGCAGCTATGTCACAGGTCAGTAAAAACAAGAAAGAAGACCATTGCACAAAAGCTTTACAAAGAATGCATTCAATTGCTATAGTCCATTCATGGCCTTAAACAGCCCTGCTATAAAGAAGGCTTATTGTAGGGACTAGCCAATACTAGCCACAGTGTAATGATTTGAACAGCAGTGGATCTGAATACTGTCACCCTAGAAAATGCAATGAACCTCATTTCACTGTATTTTTATTGTTAATTGGTGGGGCTATGTTAAAGAACCACCACCGTTGAGGTCGTTAAAATAGACCCCAGTGTTTGGAATTTCTGATATGCACATTTCATTGGTGCAACTCTTGGAGCACTTATTAATATGGATTACTCTTTGTCTTCTATTCCATTCTATTCTATATACTGTTCCCCGCTAGTTTTACAAGTGACTTGCTTAAGCTTGCTTAAGTGCTTAAGCTTGTTTCATAATTCTGTATATAAAGTCCTCATTTTAATGGACAAAATACTGTTAAACACAGATGTTGCAGAAATGTATAAAACTCTTAGTGCCCTATTTGGAAAATGTAAAGGCAATACAATTGTAATGGTAGAACAAGAAAGAAACTGCTCAGAACAGATAATGAACTGCTTTTTGTTTTTTTGCTGGTTTTACGGAGTTAAACTTCCTTGCCTTTGCACTTGATTCCAAACATGGCCTTCGGAGTGTATAACTGCCCTGAAAGCTATTTTCTTCCTTGCCTTCTTTGTGACATTTGGCATTGCGTTGCTTGCAGGCAGGCAGTGCAAGTATTATGAACTGACTTTTTTTCTGTTTCAAGTTTGAATTAAAACAACAGGGTTTAGTACAAATCATTACATGAAACATGAAAACGTTTTTGCTTCAGCAATCTTACAAAATAATGCAGGGTTAAGATCCAATGAAAAACTTGCCACTAAATGCAGAATGGATGGCCGTCTCATTTTGTTACGTTATACGTTTTTTAAATGTTGCAACACATCTGATTCTTAATACTTCGCATCCATGAAGCATCAGTATCTTGTTTTCTCACAGGGGATTGCATTCTGTCTCACAATGCTGACCTTGTTTCTCATACTACATCAGCTTTGGAATCAGATTCAGTACATGATTGAAACACTTATGGGTAGGAGATTTATTTCTGTTTTTACGTGCTGACTAATCCCACTTAGATGTAGTTTAACTGCAGTTTATTTTAAAAAGAAAAGTAAAACTTGGACTGTAATGGAAAATGTATTGGAACAAAATTGTTTTTGCAGTTGTGGATCTGCCATTTTAAAAATAATTGGGAAACTATAGTACATACTGTATATTGTAAAGCAAGCACAGAATGGTGTAGCTGCTGTAATAGTCGTAAAAGTGTTTTTGATCTTATAAAAGTAGCCAGAACTATAAGCATGCTGACACGTCTATTGCAAATTGGCTTTCTAGTCGATGAAATATTATTTCCTGTTAGTAAAACTGAATGCAACATGCTCACTGCTGATCCGCAGACTGCTGTTGTGACCCTTATCAACGTCATACATTTCAATTTATCCCAGAAATCAATCATTTTCAGAAGGTGGTCCTGTTCCTTTCAGAGTAAGTAGCTTCAAATTGTATTTTCTTCTTTATTTTTTACCTTTCAGTGATGTTTGCAATCATTCCTTGTGGTTCTTATTGCAATTACATAGGCACTGTGCTTTTTGTGTGCTTCCGGGCGTTTAAGAGCTGCTTTTCTGTTCCAGTAGCCTGCCATGTATGCATGGAATGCTTCGGACAAAGTATCTTTGTAGAAGCCAGAGCCGGCACAATCTAGTGATTTGTTATTTTGGCTCAAGTTTTCTTTGGCTCTGCTGGCAATACACAGCTGTGCACTAGGTGCAGGCACTTGCTAATATAAACACACTTTAGCTGATCTAGCATAAATATGTCATATGTCATGGCAGACAACTAGAACTGAAGAGCAGCTGTTGAACATATAGTTAAAGGGCCTGTGGAAGGGTGGTGGGCAATTCAGTGACACACAGGAGATCGAACTGTAGTTGAAACGCCGCTCCAGCGCATTGATTTATTTTGGCCTGCAGAGGGAGCTGCTGTCCGTGGCCTGAATACCGGCAACGGTAGTCAGGACCACAGTTACCAACACGTATACAGTCCGGTTGATGCCGGCGCACTCGCAGGTGCGCAAAATAATAATGAAAGCAAAAGGCGAAATAAAAAGGGAAAATAAAACACAGTAATAAAACTACAAAATAGAAGTGCTGCTTACGCAGCGCCCCCACTGCCGCTAAGCTGGTCAGCTCAGGATCTCTGTCCTACACTGTTATGCACTATACACTGGGGTGTCCAAGGTTCCCCTATCACTATACACGTCCCCTCGGGTACGTAACAGTATATTTTAATAAATGGTTTATTTACTGCTGGCTGTCTTCCTCAGCCGTGCTTGCCTGTTTTGGTCGCTCACTCCAACCACTGGGTTCTTGCCTGGTTTACACTGTCCTTCTCAGCCAGCGTCTCTGTGTATTCCCAATTACGGCCACCCGAATGCATAACCAAGCGCAGTATTTATGGGCCGAGCAATCCCCCAAGGCCCGCCTCTCAGCCACTCAGAGAGAGGGAAAGCCAACACACCCTCTTCCCCACCTCTCCGTGTCACTGCCATGACTGACAGGCGGATCTTCGAGGCTGCTGCCCCCTTCCTGCAGTACCACGCATGCCCCCCCCCATTACAAAGCCTTAATACAGACTTTAAAAAAAAACAGTATCTGAGTAATTGCAATAAGAACTACCCAGGATGGTGACAAACATTGTAAAAAAAAAAACAGTAAAAAAAAAAAAAAAAAATGTCATCTGAAGTTCCTTACTCTTTCAGGTTGATTTGCTGCAGTTTTTTTCCAAAGGTTACTCATAGTCTTTTGAAATAGCTCTCTTTTTTTCTTTCTTTCTCTTGCTTGTGTGTGCTCAATACAATTACATTGCTTGTTTAAAGCCATAAATGAAATGAGAACTAAACAATGGCAGTTCTAAACACTGTCTCCTTAATAGACCCTTACAATATAACCCTTCTATCTACCAGGCACAGCAGAAGGTTGACTTTTGATTTGAATTACAAAAAAAAATGTTATTAATATTGTTTGGTTCAATAACACTTTTAAAAGAATGAATCAAAACAAAACAATTAAAATGTTTCACGCAGAACACACCACAAAACATGAACATGTATTGAGGATATCGCAACTGCGGTTTGCAGAAAACGAAAACAAAAAGGAAATTGCTCGTTATCAGATGTCAGATGTCAGACCTGTTAACTAACATCACTACATACAGTGCAGATTATAACCAGCACCACTGTGCTCTCCATGAAACTTTAGTCTGGAGAATGGAAGTCTGTCTCGTTTATGTGTTTAGTTTATAAGGTTTACATTGGAAATGGTCGAAGTTACCTTAGATATGTAACTCTGCCCATGCACTGATCAAATGATGTGCCTACCTTTTTAAAAATCCCCAAATTGAGATCTAATATGGGCCAACATTCCTTTGTATGTCAGGCATCTTATCTTTAGAATGAATTGCTTTCAAACATAAAAATGGCCTCTTCAAAATACCTTTTAAAATCATATTCAATTAAAATCTTATCAGGGTTGTAAATCCTGTAAATACTATGACCAGGATCATGTAAATTGGAATTATTTGTTTTTCTCTTCTTTTATTTTATATTTCTGTTTTATATAATTATTTAACTGTTTTTGTCCTGTTTGAATGGTTTGTCTCTTTTTGCCATTGATTTTATAATGTCATTTCTTGGCACCTTCTCTTGCCAGGGCCCCCTTGGAAAATGAGATGTATATCTCCAGGGTTTCCTCCTGGTTATCCTATAGATCCTAAAATAGACCTCACTAACATCACATGCAAGACCAGATTTTTAATGCCCATTATAGATTAAGAGAAATAAGCAGTCAGACATTGTCAGAAACCATATAGCAAGATGGATCTTCATGAAATCACTTCTATTCATTTTCATTATATAAAATACATTATATTAAATTATATTGAATGTGCTTCCCAGCAATGAATCAACAAATATATTTATTTGTAATATGTATTTGACAATGTAAAATAAGCCCCGACTATAACCAGCAAAAAGTTAGGGGTACAGCAAAATGAAAATTGAATCTGAAGCTATTTACTCAGATTCACAATTTATTTGATACAAAAAAAGAGCTAAATACTGATAGCACAAAAAACAAACAACAGAGAACATTTTTCTGAAGCAGAATTACTAACATATGCTTTCATACACAATGCTTCACTTATGGGCACCAGCATCAAAGCATAACAGTGACATGCCTGCCCACATAATTCCCACAATCAGCCTGGAGAACTTTTTTTTTTAGAATCAGTTTTTGCTGGAATAATTAGCAAGCATGGCAAATAAACAGGTAAGAGTTTAATTATAAGTGAACATGATAACCCATATAATAACCTCTAGGAATATTACTAGCAGCCTGTACCTGTTCTCAGGTATGTCTGCTGAAAATATCATTTTATTATGCCTTTAATAGAACTGGAAATACTTAGTGTGCTTCTGGTGCAGTAGTTCCTCCAGTCCTGTGGCTGTCCTCAGCAAGCCATGTACAGGAGAATGACATAAAGCCACAGGAATGGGAGCACTTACAGAGCTGGAAAGGGATGTTAGCAAGACCCAGTGAGTGTGTATCATGATTGCGCAGTTATTATTTTCTCCCGCTTTTCCTGGTCACCACTGCAGTAATAGATTATGCTGTCTGAGATGGCACTCATTTGTAGTTCGTATCTCACCTTTTGTTTGTACGATTTCTAGTTCCTTTGCGGGACAAACCTCAGTAACAAAAGACAAAGCTGATATTATATTATGGGGTACAGCAGAGCTATAAAACCAGCTATAGGTATATGAAGGATAACATGGGTTAATTTTAAAGTCAAAATGCATGGAAATACATTGTTGGCAGGCTTATTTTTTTGCCTTTGACTTAAAACAAACCCAATAGGATGACATTTGAGTTGTGTCAAAGTCACTTGATAACATAGCAGTCAGGATATTTACATGCCAGGTGTATTCAGAATACTCCAGCATTTCGACTATCTGAGTATTCTGGAGTATTCAAATAATTATTGTGGGAAATGCATGTGGAATGAAATATTCCACTATTATTCCATGTTTTTCATGCAGACAGAAATATCCAGAATACTACACACCACTGGCATGGGCAATGACAGAAAAGCACAAGTTTTTACAAAGCAAGACTACTGTAACAGGAAATAAATTGAGGTTGTGTCCTTAATGTATTTGTTATTATAATGATACTAAACAGACACTCTCATTGTTGCAATGCTTCTCATAACCACCTACTGCGGAACTGTATCTGTAGCAGATCAGGATACAAAGCAAGACAAACTTCAGTCCAGCCCTATGAATATAGTATTATTCATAACAATTCTGGAGTTTAAAAGGTTTCTCCAGTAATCTGTATTTCTATTTGGTATTGCACCATCTGCCTATTCGCTCTGGAAACAGGCCGTTTATTTGTAATTAATTCACAACATTTAAGCCCAACATAAATGTTTGTTTTAGCTAGAATCAAACCAGGAAAAAAATGTAATGCCTAATAGCTACTATAAACCCACTTGGATTTTTTAAAGCTACAATCTTCATTAAAACGTTTTATCTTCACACTTCTGGGTATTTTTTTACACATGTACGTAATACATTCTTCCTGCCAACGGTGGCACATAAGTGCAGTGCCTCCCAGATGTCCTTTTACTTGCTGGGCACTGGGTCCCTAACAGTATGGAGCCAGATTAATACATGCCAATCAAAAGTGTTCCAAATCCCTGACTACAGAGACGATCGTCTCACACATGCGTGAGGACAGAGAAAAGTAATTATTAGGAATATGGTGCTTACATGAACTAATGTTCCACAACATAGCTACATATTCTACACATACTGGTATTCTGAATAATAATGGAAGATTAGCCTGCATGCACACTTTATAGGACAGTCAAATGGATAATATGAACAAAACCATGAATGAAAATAAAACATTGTGGCTGGTGTAAGTCTGTAGTGCGCAGAAAGTGCTCTAAGAGAATTTAAATGAGCAGCAATAGGGCTGACACGGTTTCTGAAAGTTGTATAATCTACTGCAGATTCTAGGTCAATCTTGTGTTATATGAACAGTCATGTGAAGCATAAATATCCACCTTACAAGATGTTATGGAAAATGAGCAGTTTGATAGAGGTTGCACATTTGATATTCAGAATTGCTGCTGGATCATGTGTTACTATGGAGAGGTGCCCTGAGACTGAAAGTTTATATCCCATTGCTCTGGTGGATGAATAAACACTATCTTCATAAATACATGAGACATTGTTATGCATAAATCATGGCTTGGTACAAATTAACTTTGAGGGTGCACTGATTCCTTTAAATGTTCTATATATACTGTACATAGAACAAAATGAATAATTAAAATGCCACCGCCAGTCTTTCTGTAAATGTACTTGGTTCTGAAAGAGTTACAATAATATGACCCTTTACATTTTTGTGAATATTTGTATTGATTGCATAGAAAGTCAGAGGTTGGGCCAGATGTCTGCAATGGAATTTGCACATTTGTGAGAAAGTGAAATAAAACGTTGAGGCACATCAGGAGAGGAATACAAAAAAGTATATGCTGTCATGAAACAGCTTGTTATAACGTCACAAATAAATATTATACACTTCCTATTGTATTTGCACTTTTAAAAAGGTTCCTTAATGTAACAACACATTTTTACTTTGGTACACGTTTGAGTTTCTTCTAAGTTTCAGTAGCGGTTTTGTCACGTGACTTGTGTTGTATGACAAGTGCAGTGATTCTATAGGTAGAAAACTTTATAACTGATACAGAGCTACGTCACAGTATGCATTTGATAAGCGTGTCTAGATTTATGTAAAAAAGTAAATGTATCATACATACGCACCTAAAGAAACAAGGACAGTTTATTCCTCCCGATTCTGATACTTTAACCTGTGGACCTGAACTATTTAAGTATTAAGTTTCCAGATGACGGACGATAAATGACGTAGGCTATCGGATTCAGTGTGCTATGCATTCGATTCTGTACCGTTTTATGCAGTGTTTTTTTTGTTTTTTTACCTGTACATTTACATGGCTATTGGTCTTTGTCCAAAACAAAAGGTTCGTTTAAAGAATCTGGTTTTGTAAATGTTTCTTTTTGTTCTATTTTTATCAAGGACAAAAGTATTAAAGTATTTTTACAAATCAATATAACTAGAACATCTGTAATTCACAGCAGTCGATTTACTGAAACAAGAAATTACAACAAAAGCTTTTTGCCGGAACAAGAGTTAATGTGCATGCAAGTCCGCTAAAGGCGCTTTCGCATAAATGTACTGTATGTTTTATTAATTTAATCTGGAATGCAATTATTAGCATGCCCCTTTTGCATTTTCAATAACTTTATGAATTATGTGTAACAATACTTTCTTTACATTACATGACATCGTCCATCTTCATTTGCAGCTGTGGGCAAAGTTTTGCATCACCCTATAGAATTAACTAATGTTGCTTCACAAAGTCGAATGAAACCTGCTAAATAATGTTACGTTAACATAGTAAATTACATACCGCTTTGTAGTTTTCCGTACAAGTATAAAAAAAATGACAAAAATTAAAAAATGTTTACATTCTGTTACTTAAAATATCTAAGTTATGTTCATATATATATTTTTAATTATGTCTCAATCCTAAAATTCTAGGTGATGCAAAACCGTTGGCCATAGCTGTATATGATATTGTATGTGATCATGTGTGGCAATGTTGCATTGGCATGGCACGTATAATAGAGAGCATAATTGATATGTTATCTCCAACCTCTACCAAATTACCATTAGGTCGATGCTGAGTTAGTAGCATAAACAGACATCCTTAAGTAAATAATTTATTTATTGGACTTGTGCACATAGCGGGAGAATAGTCCGATGATCTTTTACTCTCTCATTGACAGCATCCCTTCTCCAAAACTGAAGGAAAATGAAGACTGTGGCGAAGCCAGCTATGCAATGGGTTATTATGTATACTCATTTTTGTTTTAATAAAGCAAAAATATTTAGAATGTAAAAATCTTGATTTTGAGCTTTTTTAAAGTCCATGTTCTTACCATAACTTGGACTGAGATAACATGTATCTCTTACTTGCTCAAAATATAATTTATAATCTAATAATTTATAAGAGTTCCCATATTTAAACTGATCGTATACAATAGGATACGCCCACTTGATAATATACGTACTAAAAAGGACACCAGGGCTGTAGATTGTATGTTTTAACATAAGTTCTCATCTTTTACAGGTTGGTTCTGATAGCATGGCAAGTGGACAAAATGAAAATCAACAAAACACTGACGATAAAGGCGGCCAGGGACCTCGTCATGTTTTCTCATTTTCCTGGTTAAACTCACTCGCCGAATAAACGCATTCTTTCGATTAGAAGCCACTGCGAAAGGATTGCATAGAAAAAACAAAACATCGGCAGATATGCTATGAACTATTCCCCCGATGTACTGTTTATTGTATGTCTAATTAAACTAAATGGCACGCGTCTGCAAGGTGTGGATTTTTTTTTTTTTTAGAATACACCAGTAATTAACCAGCTATATGAAATGTGTTGTGTGTAATAAGGGTAGGTGTCCGATTTTATTTGCGTTTGGTTTCATAAACCTGGATTAGTCCTATGATTACCTTTATTTAAAATACTTCACAATGAGTACTCATCGTGATCTGTGAAACCAGCCATGTTGATACCTTGTTTACATTTCTCATTCTTGTTGGCACACTGCACACATGTTGAAAGAAAAATGCTAGCAGGCAAGAACACAATAAAATGTTAACATATATTGACGCTTTTATTAAAAAATATAAATATTAGACATTCTCTTGCACAACAGAAACAAAATGCATGGTTGCTCATATTATGTTTATTATCAAACTTAAAACATGGTAAAGTACAGTGAAATTGAATATATCCATTTCTTAAATACCGCAACCTGAATTCTTGAAATATCTTCCAATCATCTACTTCAAAGATATCAATAGGTAATCTTTAGAAAAACAAAGTGAAATTGATTGTGTAAAATGTTTTTTGTATTAACTGTTACAAGTTATACAAATTTTAAAAAAAACCGTCTTCATGTTTAATTTTCCTTGCATTTATGATACAGTCTGAATACCATCAAACGGAATAAAATTCCTCTGCACTTTCCCTTTCACTTTGAAATTTAAAGCTATAAAAAATAATCAAACAATGGAAAAACAGCACTATGGTACTTAATAATATGGTGTTTTTTTGGTGCTAAATGGCATGACGTATTTGGCAGCTTCATTTACTTCCCGATGATTTCCATCATTCTCCTGTTGCTGTGTGCTTGCTGAGCTAACTGCTCGGCTCGTGCCATTTCTAACACTTCACGAAGGAGATGGAAAGTCAGATCCAGTGAAATGGGAGGCTCCTCTGAACGCTTTCCCTTTTCCACTGCATCTTCCTCCTGGTCACCATAGCTACTCAAGAACCGGTTGACGCTCCCAACATTGCCTTGCAAAAGACGCTGGGTAAGTTGCACTTGCAATGCTCTGTTGGTGGTAGCAGACGATGCGCCGGGGGACGAGTTTAGTGTGGACGGTGGTGCTTTCTGATTGGCGCTGCCCAGTCGAATTAAATATTCCTCTCCCAGTCGCACCAAAATGGGTAGAGACTGCTGGTAAAGATCAGACTGGCCGTCAGGTCCGGAGTGGACAGCTCCCGGGCTCTCAATTGCTCTACATTCATGACGCGGAAGGAAGGCAACAAGCAGGACAGAAGCAGAAACTAGCAAATAGAGCTTCATGTCAGAGACCTACAGGAATCTGAGAAAATAAAACACATACACCTGTTTTTTAAAAACTACCCCGCATTACTTTTGAGCTGAATACATTGCTGTTCAGTTCAACTTTTCTTTAAAATGTCGTTAGATTCTAAACTAAACAGTTTGCATTACGAGCGCCATAATTTATTAACGACGGTGCTAATTACATTATATTTTCTATATACCTATCCAGCATTTTAAGAAAGAAATCCTTGCAATTTTTAAAATACAAAAGTACTTTTGAAAATGTAAGTAAAGTGTGCCTTTTCTACTGCATGCTACGATTAACAAACCCTTTATTTCAAACAAAACATTGTGTGTGTCTTACTTTACATTTTATAAACGAATACTCATTTTAATATTGTATACAAAATAGTGTAGCTTTACCATCCACAATTCTAAACCTTTCTGTATTTAAAAAATATGCAAAACGATGCAAAAAAAAAGTTTTAGTTCTAGTTCACTTTCACACGAGATAACATATTTAAATAAATAACTACTGACAGAAATATGAACACAATATGCCCATACCTTAAAGCAGGTGAATAGTTGATACGAAGCTTCCTTCTTTCAGCTAGCAGTCTGTCAAGAAACCTGTAAACTGATGTCTTCAAAGGCAGCCTGGCTGTTGGATTTTTATAGCCTAAGACATGCGACAATATAGTCACGCTCTGAGCTCAGACCTTGCGTCTGCGCAGTGATTTGAATGGTTAGACGCATTTAAAAAATCTGATGAGTTGTTATAACAGAAACTGGTATCTAATTATTTCAAAATGTATCTGTCCTATCAGAGTGATGTAATTAGGGTGGCCAGGGGACCAGAGATTTTTAACAGAAAAGGTGCATGGTGTACTGCCACTGTCCTTGGTCCTTAAAAGAAACCCTCCACTTGTAACCTTCATATTCTGTTTCACCCAACTACACCTCTACAAGTTTTTAATAAAATCTGCAGGAGTCTTGCCGTATTTGTGAATGTAGGCTTCCACCATAATTTATGACAGTTGTCCAAGGAGTTTACTCACACGCTGATTGTTCCGAGTAATGTGGCGCTTAAAGTAGCCTTGGTTGCTTTATTCAAGCGAAAACGATTCTCATGTGAAAGGGTTGAATTTAAAATATAAATTCTTATTCCATATCGTACTGTATGTATATAATATGTATCGCTTGTGGCAAACAGATTTACCAGAGTCATGCACGCGTATGCATGAACTCTCATGCAGCGATTACTTTCATCTTCAGCTAAGCTTAACATTTAGCGTTGAAGAAACTCATAGCGAATATTATCGTTAGTGTGCACCAGTATTGGAACCTGTCCATACGTCTTGGCGCAAGGTTAACAGCTGTGAGCAACATGTTGAATTAGTTAAATGGCAAAACAGTCTAATTTAAAGTAGAGAATTCTGTTTTAGCCTATATATGACGATATAAAATATGTACAATTAAAAGTTCCGATACCAGAGCTCCACTGGTCCATTTTATAGAATATCGTTTATTTTGTGAAACTTTAATTTAGATTTATCGGTTCTTGTGTCAGCACATACAGACGCGTGGGGGCGATCTATGCACCATTAATCACAAATATCTGACACAAACTCAATTTGCTTCAGGATTCTGGACTTCTGTAAATATGAATGAGCTGTATCATTAAAAACAGCTGCACAATTAGAGAGGGTTGGCTTGCTGTTTTGCAAACAATGATGGCGCAATCACAATGCCAGAATTTAACTACATCATTATTCACTATGTGTTATTCCCTCACTGATATAGGGTCATCTTTTCTTTTGTGTTTCCTCACAATTTATTCTGTCCACTCTTCCAATTCTTCAAAGTTCTGCAGCATTCTTTGATTACTATCTCCTACTGGTGTTGTGTCTCATCACAATGGAGATATACAGGTAGTGGACAACAAAATGGAAACACCAATGTAAAGTCACTTAATAGGGCGTTGGGCCACTATGGTATCCCGCTCTGTGGAATTCTCGGTGGACCGTTTTTGATGAAACTGGCTGCAGGTTAAAATTTGCAGTCAATTGATCTGTAGTTATTTGAATTAATGCACGGATATCACGATCCGGGAGTATGCGCTTCTGCCCACTGTTGCCCTTTGCTGATGATATCTTTCCCTAGGAGTTCCATGCCGACATCACCTTAGACACCGTTGCTTGTGAAACATCAGCAAGTTGAGCTGTCTTGGTCACTGAAGCTCCTGCCAAACGCGCCCCAACAATCACCCCTCTTTCAAAATATTTTAGGTCTCCTCTTGCAGCCATGCTAGCCATAATTATAGGCAACCAGACCTGCTCAGCATATTTATACATGACCCTAAGCATGCTGGGATGTTATTTGTTTAATTAACGCATGAGCTACACCTGTGTGGAAGCCCTTGCTTTCAATATACTTGGTGTCCCTCATTTACCCAGGTGTTTCCATTTTCTTGTCCACTACCTTTATGCTCTTGTACAACTGTGGTAAGTTTTAGCTTGTTTAATTGTGATGAAACTTGCTAAGGTTGTTCTTTAGCTCAAGTTATTGAATATAAAATAAATCTAGAGATTGTCTGTGTTTTTCAGAGTCACACTTACATTTTTACATATATCTGGAAAAAAGTTCTAAGTTAAGTTTTGTCCTTTAGACACATTACAATATACAATTGTTGCCCCCAAGTTTCACCCAATCACCAAACAGGTGCAGCCTTCCATCCACGAACTCCAACCCTGGTCTTGGAGAGCTCCAATACTGCAGGTTTTATAGGTGTCTTCACATCACCAATGACTAAAGATCTGGAACATCTGTTAATCCGAACTAATGAAGCCAATAAGTGGTTAAAATTAAGTAACAGAGCTTGGTTGAAATGAAAACCAGAAGACCCAGTAGCTCGCCAGTACCGGGAGTGGAGAACCCTGACCAGAAAGGGTTCTGCTTTGAAACATTTAACAGATAAAAGGGAGCCTCCTCTCTATCTGTGTCAGTTTGTGTTGTTGTCGCTCTTGTTTTTGAATAACGCACGAGTTAAAGCTTCAGGAGAGCCTCTAATGGACAGCAGAATATATCATGCATAACATATACAGTGCATTTCACCTGCTGGGTACTTTACAATAAGTGGCAGGCATTCACAGAGAAAAAAAAAAAGTTTTCTATTGGATTACAATAGACTCGTAATGAAATGACATACTTGATAATATGTACATCTTTATATTCCATGCAAGTTGTAACATCATATGTTTTTGTCTTTAGCCGTACCACCTAGCTGTGCATTTCAGGCTTTTAAAAGAGTGAATAAAAGCGTGTGTATACCTAGTGTCTTTCTGTTATCCATGGCCTCTTCTGTAAAAATGGGTTATAAACTTAAATCATCTTGTGTAGTTCTTCTTAGAAACCGTGGTGACCTTCCTAGTAAGATCACTTGCTATACAAAGCCCCACTCCAGTGAAAAGCATTCCTAGAAACACAGTGCATTGCATCACAATGGTAAACTGTAGACAAGGGTTGTCCATTCTACTCCTGGGGCTCGTTTCTATATACACATAATGCACATCTGGCAGATACGATATTGAAATGTGCAAACACGAATGATTCTGAAGTTGCGTTTCCATAAAACTACACTCGAGGTTCAAAAAACCATAAAACTACACTCAAGGTTCGTAAAACCTTGTATTTTATCTTCACCAATTTTCATGTTATAAATAATAAAGGTGAATCTCACCTTGTTTTCTAACGAAAGCCGTGGACACACTGCCCGATCCGATCAACAATATCGCGACGCGACTTTTCAATCGCATCGGGCAATGTGTTACGTTTCCAAGGAGTTTTTACAGGTTAATTTAAAAATGTTGAATATTTTGCGATGCGATTCTCTCACATATTCGTATTTCAATTTGAAAAGATCGATTCGAATGGAATATAAAACGTGTGATAAGTGTGACTTTAATGGCAGGGTCAATCGCTTTCTCACCTTAAAAACAGCTTTAAAAACCCATGTAAACCGGAGCAGCAATCGTGCTTGTGTGTCACGAGGTTTCAGCAGTCAAGATCCTGTGGCAATGTGCCCTGCCCTTGTGTGCGTTTCTGTGTTGTGTGTTGCGTGTGTTAATGTTGGTGTATAGTCATTGGTACACGGGATATAAACGGGTCTGTGTTTCACGTGTTTTTAAAATTGTATAATTATATTTAGGCACGAGATTGCACTGCACTTCACTTCACGTGCATTTAAAGTATGTGATAATATGTGAGCACGGGGTTAAACGTATTGAATTCACGTGTTGGCATTCAATTACTAATTAATTATTCACTTGAATCCCAGCACGTGAATTCATTACGTTTAACCCCGTGCTCGCATATTATCACATACTTTAAATGCACATGAAGTGATAGTGAAATCCCGTGCCTAAATATAATTATACAATTTTAAATATCCAGTGTACAAATGACTATACACCAACATTAACACACGCAACACACAACACGTAACACACAACACAGAAACGCACACAAGGGCAGGGCACATTGCCACAATCCCGTTCTTCTGACTTAATATCAAGTAATCTCCAGCAGAAAGGCCATACAAAACATAGGAGGTTGTGTGGTCCAGTGGTTAAAGAAAAGGGCTTGTACCCAGGAGGTCCCTGCTTCAAATCCTACCTCAGGCACTGACTCATTGTGTGACCCTGAGCAAGTCACTTAACCTCCTTGTGCCCTGTCTTTCGGGGTGTAAGTGACTGCAGCTGATGCATAGTTCACACACCCTAGTCTCTGTAAATTGCCTTGGATAAAGGCGTCTGCTTAATAAAAATAACAAGAACAAAACATAGGCACCCCCCAACACACATACACACAAACTGTACATTTATGGACTACTTCAACACTGGAACCGCCGCGGGTATACTCATAGCTACAACCGCCGGTACATTTTAAACACCATCAATATTAAAATGAAAGACAAACTATCAGATACAACTCAAAAGTTTTATTCAAGCTCATCATATCAAACATCTGCACAGCCGAAACGCCGTATTTAAACGAACAATTAAACATAAAAGGGTTTATTTTCTAACTTGCCACATATAAAGCACTACTACAAAAAATGAAAAACTATAATAAAATAAACATTTCAAAAGAAACTAGTGTGTAAACAGGTATGTGCACATACAAAACTGTAAAAACAAAAGTGGTTTTTAATCTAAAATGAAAGTAACATTGATTTATCTTGCGTGTGTGTCACTCGCAGCACAGAATCCAGGTTGAGCTGCTGCAGCCTGCAGCTTTGCAGTTTTCTGATCGAAATGTTTCTGCAGAAGCGCTGTGGCTAGCTTCAAGATTAAATCTACCTTGTACAAAACAAAGGAATTGATGGCTGCCAGGACCAGTAGAGATAACAAAAGGCTTGTCATATATATATGTATATATATATATATATATATATATATATATATATATATATATATATATATATATATATATATATATATATATATAAATTTAATATTGTAGGTTATATTCAAAATAAAAACATGTATTGTAAAAGGCGGTTCTGTGTTAATGAAATGTAACTTAGATGTTCCACAAACACACACACACACACACAAATATAAATTCTAAGTAAAACTTGTAGAAATTATAATTTATATAATTTTGTGTGTGTGTGTGTTGGAAAGGTAACCAGACAAATAAGTACAGTAGCTAATGCGCGGTGTGCGCGACAACACGTGAATTAATTTCTCTTGTTAAATGTTTTTGTCTTCATGGCAACGCATGCAGCTCTCCTCACGATATTCAGAGTCGTTCTTTTCCTACTCAATAAGCAGACACAGATATTTAAATATCCCCTCCCCTAAATGACTATGAATTGAGTAATCTGCATTGGTGCTGACGATTTTTTTTCCTAAATCAGAACTGCATAGCAACACATTTCCTGAAAAGTACGACAAACAGGTCGTGAGGAAAACTGTCATGACTTGTGCATGTAAACGCCGCCATAGATTTGGAAAACAGTTTTTTTTAAGACACATCAATCTGATAATACTTTCTCAAAATTGGAAAGTATACCTTATTTCTGTACATAATAGATTATGCCAAAATATAAAGCATCATTCATTTTCATACAATGTTCATGTTAAGACAATTGAATCTATTTCGAAGCCTGACTTTAGTTAGCTCCTATTGTTATTGGAAAGGGGGAATATTATGCTACAAAATGAGAAACAAACACCTTGAAACTTCCTAAGAGACCTTTATTAGACGTTTCAAAATATTAAAGGGGAAGTAACCAATGTTTTAAATCAACTACATCTGGAACTTCAAAAGTAAAGCAGACAAACTTTTAGGCAAGGGTCTTTATCAATGTTAGTGTACACCTTGATTAAATCTACATGTTTTTTGTGGTTATAGCTTTACCAAAGTCAACTCGTTTTTCTATATTCAGAGTTAAAGATGAGCGAACAATATGAGAATGTACCCTAAAGAAGTCAGGTAGACCAAGTCTTTTTGACTTAGTGTTATAATTTCTCATCTCATAATTTAAGATTCAAGTTTTAAGTTATGGATGTGTTTAGAATTGAACATACAATATTAACTGTTCAAGGTCTTCAAGGTACAAAGCATCAAGTCTGTACAAGATGCCATTGTTTGTTAATGTGCAGCTGAAGGCTGTTTTCCATGCCATAGAAAAACACTTCAGTTGTCAGGGTAACCTACAGGTAACCTACCCCTATTGTTCCCTCTTGTTTGTGATTTCAGGAGTTTACAGCATATAACACTGTAACAGGGTGAAGTGAATAATAATGACACAGACACAAAGCATTGGGTGTTGACTTGCCGCACAGGCACGCAGATTTAATTAACAACACAAGTGCTCACACTGGGGTACCAGCAATGGTAGCCCTAGTGTCACATTTAATAAAGAAACTTGCTCACTTTCTAGATGAACTCGACTATCTACTCTCCTCCCTCCCCTCTCTGTCTACCCCAACTGTCCTGAGGTGACTTCAACATCCATCTCTCCAACCCCAGTCACTCTGCTGGATTCCTCCCTCTCCTTCACTCCTTCGACTTCTGTCTCTCTCCATCCCCTCCTACCCACAAAGCTGGCCGTCAACTGGACCTCACCTTCTCCAGGGCCTGCTGCCCCTCCACCCTCTCTGTCACCCCCTGGACCTCTCTGATCACTATTTCATCTCTTTTTCTCTGTCTCTCCCCTCTCTCCCTGCTCCTCCTACCCCCACTGTCACCTCTCGCCATAACCACCACGTGTGCCCTGGACCCCCTCCCCACTCACCTCTTTCAAGCCTCTGCTCCTGCTCTGCTTCCCTTCATCTCCTCCCTTCTCAACACCTCTCTACTTTCTGGTCGCTTTCTGCCTTCAAAAAAGCCTCTATAACTCCCCTCCTCAAAAAACCTACCCTAGTCTCACTAAAACAGACGTCCCACTCCATTAACCTATTACAATACAAAAACCCTCTCTATACACTATAGGGACCTACCTAAATCGCGATTTCGCTGATTTCGCGGAAATCGTGACATTGAGGGGTCACCGCGAAATTCACCTCTTAGGGGCCAATGCATACAAACAAGTACCGAGAGGGAAAAAAAAGAAACCTCGTTTAAATGCAAGCGATGCAAGCAACGCAAACTACGTATCTTCCTTCTATAGATAGCTCTTTTTTTTATTCCTTTGCCGTCCCGTGTGCATTGCACTGAAGCAAAAATCAAACAAACAAACAAAAAACGTCCACAAGTAACATTTACAAAATAAATTCTCCAAAGCAGTTAACGTTCTTGTTTACTATTCAAATGACAAAGTTTTAATCAGCTTATCAGTGCGTCTTTACTGCTTTATGTGAGCTGTACTGTGCAGCAGGGGGTTGGACAAAGGTGCTGCATTGTTTTGATTTAGGTTGCTAAAATCTAGTTTTCAGCATTGGAGGTAAAATAGTAGAAATGGACGACAAAGAAAGCAAAGTATATTTCGGCTGATGATCGTTTCAAGATATTTCCCAAAGAAACTGTACATGCAGAGTGAGGTAATTGTTTTCCATATCTTAATGTGTATTTGGAAAAAATACGATCGATCGCTATTTAGCTTCAAAATCACACATTAAACAAAAAGGCTACTACAGAGGCTGCTGAACAGAATGTAAAATAAACAGCTTTCAGAAACCAAACGGGAAAGTCAGCCCAGACAAAAATTATTCCTGTCTGCAAGTTAAATCAGTACTAAAACGATCCAGCACAGCAACCTCGCTTCAACCTGCTGCTTACACTGAATTTTAGACCCGAATAGCCACGTCTTCTTTGTTTTGACGCGGTACTAATAAAATAAATTATTGGATGGGACAAATAAGATGACAACGAACGTACTGCATACTTTACAATGCCCTTGTGTAACCGAGTTTTTTGGGCTGTTTCTAATCGATTTCCACATCTGTATAACTTGGCAAAACTTTGCCTTACTTCCAACCAATTCAGTGGATTCAGACGTGCAGTCTCAATGTATGGGCAAGACAACTGCAGGGGGATGTTGCATACTCGCCTTTAACAAATGGCAGCACTGTTTTAGTAAGGAAGCTAGTACCACTATTTTTAGGATTTTATAGTGCTCTGAAATACTGTCTACTTAGGTTTATTTAATGTTTAAACAGGTCCACGAAATGTCCGCGAAATACTAATTTTATTCCGCAACATACCCGTGAAAAATACGTAAATTTACCGCGATTTAACTATAACTATAACTAACATACTTCTGGGTTCCTGGAGTCCCAGCATCCTCACGGCGATTCCTGCCTCTTCGAACGGCCTCGGCTGGGCAATGTCTTCACAAGCACCGTCTTGCAGTGAAGTGTTCCGCAGTATTTAATCCTGCGGTGCAGACGCTCTCCTCCTTGATGTCAACAAAGTGCCCCTCTGTGTAGCATGATGGTGCAGTCGCCTTGAGCTGTGGTAGAGATGCTTTTTGAACTCTGCACAGCCTCCTCGGGCATGCCCCCCCCAAGCCCGATCAGCTCTGTGCTGGCTGCGCCCAACATTGTGTCAAAGATTAAATACAGAAAATAAAAGCAGTATAATCAAGATAGTCTGACATGTGCTAATGTGCATAGCAGAGAGAGTCAAATGTCAAAAGCAGTTACTGGTGAAATGGAGCTCCCCAGGTTAAACCCTCGAGATTACACATCTTAATTGTGAGAAAGGATGTTAAAGCAATTTTGAAAATGCTTGTCAGTAAAGTTTGGAAACCTTGACAGTTGGTTAATGGAAATTATGCACTAAACTTATTTGTGACCCCAAGAAACCATTCAAGTAAGCAATGGAAAAGTAGAGAACAGAATGTTCTAAAAACCTAATGGAGATGTAATTGATGTATCACGGTTTGAGGATTCAGTGTTGGTAAAGTTGATTATGGTATCTGTGGCAGGGCCCTGGACATGTAAAAATGTAAATGTTGTGTGTGTGTTTGTGTGTGTGTTTTTTTTTTCTTATATATATACAGTAGTCTGTCGCATATCCGACTGCAGTGGAACCAGAGTAAGGGCAGATATGTAAAAAGCCGGATAAATGAATCCTGTTTTAAATACCATTATACACAGCTGTAACAATTACTATATTCACACAATTATTGTTTTGAAATTCAGCTTTTATTAGGGAGCTTCCCTAAATCCCTTGCTTAGAAGGGATTTAGGGCAGCAATGTGGAGTAGTGATTAGGGCTCTGGACTCTTGACCGGAGGGTTGTGGGTTCAATCCCAGGTGGGGGACACTGCTGCTGTACCCTTGAGCAAGGTACTTTACCTAGATTGCTCCAGTAAAAAAAAAACAACTGTATAAATGGGTAATTGTATGTAAAAATAATGTGACATCTTGTAACAATTGTAAGTCACCCTGGATAAGGGTGTCTGCTAAGAAATAAATAATAATTAGAAAGATACAGGGTAGTAATGCTTGTGACAGAGTAGCCATCTGCCATGTGGATGCCTGCATTCACTGCTGAGCGAGAGGCAGGAGTTAGAGACGGAGGTTGAAGTTGATACGCCCCCCCCCCCGCAGGAGAACAGGATTTATTTACATATCAACACACTGAACAGCTCACATGACACTACCAGCAATGGCAGTGCATGAAGTGTACAAAAACGTTGGTGGGATCTACCATCTCTGAACTAATCTTCTCTGTTCAATAATAAACAAACTCCAGCTCCTCGCCCGGCTGTTGGTGGTTTCGACTTGCTTCCTCACTCTTTGGTATCCAACCCTGGTTCTGGTTCTGTCTCACTCACACACACACTCACACGCGCACACACACACACTGTGCTGAAGAGCTTGATCATGGCGGATATGTGATAATGTGACATATGTACTGTACACGGCTTTTATTGTTTGCTACAGTAATCAACTACAGAACTTTTCCAGTTTACTGATTTTCTCTATATATTTGATTAATCCCTTTATATCAAAATATATATATATATACCATATAGTGGGCAATTATGATGTTTTTATCAGAATATATTGGCGATTGAGGGAAAATATGTCAAATAAAAATGTTACCCTGTTACAAAACTACAGTTTCCTATGGAAACTGGGCTTTTTCTGATTCATAAATATCTTGCTGCTCTTTTTAAGGCCATCGCACACCAGATCCAATTGATCAGTTATCATCTATCATCCCTACAGTATATATCATGTGTAAATTGACTGCAAACCATCTGTTTTATGTACTGGTATATTACACACAAAGATGACTGCTTTAAAAAACTGCTATTGCAGGAAAGTCCAGTGTCTTAATACGGCAGCAAATCTCATTAGTTGCTGTTATTTATAATGATTACACACTCTCATTACATTATAATAGTGTTAAATGAGTAGATAGACTTTTTGGGAGGTAGAAGA
Source organism: Acipenser ruthenus (assembly GCF_902713425.1). NCBI lineage: Eukaryota > Metazoa > Chordata > Actinopteri > Acipenseriformes > Acipenseridae > Acipenser > Acipenser ruthenus. Next base: position 81,844,701 of record NC_081191.1, on the reverse strand, counting down.
GCTAACAACTCTCAAATTGTTAGCTTACTCTGTGTCTGTGCAGTGCCTCCTAAGTACAGAGGCCTACCGTAACCAGTGCGGGGGGGGGGGGGGGTCACATTTGTAGCACGACTACAGCACTACCAATTTTACACCGTTAGAATTAGTTAAAAACTTGTTTTAAGTGTATACTTTATAATTAACTATGCCACTACAGCATGCAGCAATAGCAAGGATTTAAAATATAGCTTTAAGTAGTTATATTAGCCCAGCAACACAGAACAGAGGTATTTAATTACACAGCAATTAAGATGCATTTATACTAATTATACAATAGTTAGTAAAACTTTTTTTTTAAAGTATTGTTACAGTGTAGGTAATGAAGATGTATTTATATTAACTATACAATAACCATAATGTATTTATTATTTGTTACATAGCCACATGTAATGCTAGGTATTTATAATAATTCAAATCCCCAAAAGGTGTAACAAAGCACAAAATTTAACCAAACACAATACATACAATAAAATAAGTTAAAATTCTCAGTACATATTTCTCTTTAAAAAAAAAAAGGACAGTGTCTGTGTGTTTCCCCCTTCCCTTGCTCCAGTGGAACCCAGCCTTTAACAGGTATGGGTTCAGGAATGTAGTTATTTGCTTTTTAGAGCTGCAACCCACTAACTAAATTAACTTGGATAAGTGATAAAATATTCAAGTTCAAGATATATCAATACAAACAAACAAACATATTATTATCAGTTTTATCAGGTATTGAGTCCCAACAAACTGCATTCATTAACTACAAAAGAAGCAAAATCATGCTTTACACATCAATCGATCAATCAATCTCTATGTTATATAGCAGCTTTCATAGTGAGCCACCATCACAAAGCGCTTTACAAGATAGTGAGGAACAATGCATAATACATTAAATACAGTGAAATACAGCATTAAACAAACAGTAAAAAAAAAATGCTAACACATTAAATACAAGGCCAGGATGTGAATTCTAAACATTGTGGATGCGTGTGTCATGCAGAATCATACGAATAAGATGGAGTGAAAAATCTGAAATAGCAATTTAGACAACAGCTAATAACAGATATCAGGCTTAAAGAGCATTGAAAGCAAGAGAGAACAAGTGGGTCTTGAGAGTTGATTTGAAGCGAGTGACTGTGGGAGAGTTCCAGAGAGTCAGGGCCATGAAGCTAAAAGAGCGCTCTCCGAGTGTGGTGCACTTTTGCTTGGGTATAACAAGTCAGAGGACCTCAGCTTGCGTGCAGGGACATAGCGGGTCAGCAACATGATAATGTTGTTTTGTTTTTTTCTAGAATACAGCTAAAACTCCAACATTTGACTTGAAGTACAGAAGGTGCACTTCATCTTGGCATTGTTTTTTAGGCTTTACTGCCATATTTCCTTAAAAACAGAAAATTACATGATGGGACTACGTGGGAGAAAGTTGTTATACTGAACTGTCCATTTACTTTGTAATCATTTGTACTATTTATTTTAATGTTCTAATCTTAAAGATAATTTGTTTGGTAAGATAATTTATTTTCTGAGGAAATGTGCAAATAATGTATTCCATTTGATCAATTTATTTTCCATTAAACAAATAACAAGCCTTTTAAATATAATTGCCCTGTTAGGTGCAGCACTACTGTCAAAGTAAACATCTAAAACGTCTAACATATTTAGAGCATAATTATCTCCATTAGTCCTTGACAGTTTGCTGATTTGATGTTGTCCCTTTATCTTAAAGGTCTGGTCATGTGGGCAACTTTTGTCGTTGGCAACAAGAGGAACACATTTGTTGCCTGCGTGTTGCCTTGAATTTTGTGGTGGTCACACAAGAGACAAGCATGGCCCTTGGCGACAGCTCTGGAATTGTGTTAGCCGTCTAGTAATTCACAAGACAAGACAATTACAGCCAAACAAACAAAACACTCATGGTACGTATACGTCACAGGGTCTCTCACGGTCCTTTCAGGATTCAAATTACAAACCAAAGCAAAGGAACAGATTGCGTCTCTCCGCCCCCTTTTAAGCCATCACACATGACCCCTTGGTAAACGAGTACAGTCACCCCTCCAACCTGCGACTGCCACGTTGTTTCCATTCTGGGTCAATGCGTTAATGCAACAGAGTTTCACCCCCTTCCTAGCTGGCCCACTTCCCTTGAACCCTGGGAAAGAACTGTCAGGCCAGCTAGTCCAGGGAACTCTGTTCTCGCTGCTTAGCGCCCTCACAGGTCGGGAGGGAGATTTACAACCAAGAATCATTGTATTTCTGTCACATGCATGTTTTTGAGAGACATAAACATGCTGGGAAGAAAGGCTGCTGCCGCTGCTTTACTAGCAATGTTAGATGAGGAAAAGGAGGAGCGTAGAAAAAAGGTTTTTGTTTGTTATTGTGTGGCAGCATTAATGGGGTAATAAACCCCATCATACAAAAACTTGTGCAGAAGAATGTGACCATCTCCGGACTGATTAATTGAGTGTTAATCCAGAGATGGTCACAGGTATAAAAGCCTGCAGCTTGTATTGTTCAGTGTGGGGTGTTTTGGAGGAGAGAGAGAGAGAGAGAGAAATAAAAACAAAAGGAACTGCTGTGAGTGCAGGAAGCTCCAGCACCATACTTGTTTAGTTAGGATTGTTTTGTGTGCGAGACCTGTTTAAACCTTTTATTTCACTCTGTGAGCAGTAGTTTTTGTTAAATTATTTTAATTTATTTTTGTTTCAAATAAAAATAGCGCCGCAGTGCGCTTTGCACCCAAATACTTGCCTGTGTGTTTTCAGTTCCTGCTTCTGGCCTGGCGTAACCAACCTCAGCCGTCCTGTCACACAAACCTTATTACATTTTCTTTCTAAAATGTGGTGAACAAGTAGTCATTTTTTTTGTTAACTGTTACAAAAACGCATCCATTACAACCTTTTCATTTTTTATCTCCTGAGCAAAAAATAAACTTTTTTATTGTCTTTTGTTTTCATTTATTGTAAAAAAATAAATAAAAATAAATTGAAACAAAGGAAACACAATGTAACAGATGGCCTCCACGGGAACCTTTTATTTTCTTATATGTAATTATTTCTCAAACCAATAAAAAAGCTTAACTTCCAAATCATGCGTCCACATCGCCATTTTATTCTCATACTGTCAAATATGATTAGCTGGTATTGAAAATGTTGCCCTCATGTCACCTGCAAAATAGAACATCGTCCTAAAGATGGAGACACAAGTCGCCAGTGTGTTGCCCAGGGTGGTCACGCCAGGCGACAAGCCGGCAACAGCTGTCGTCCCCTTGTTGTCGTCGACAAAAGTCACCCATGTGACCAGGCTAGTGATATCTCTCAACTAAATGTGAGTTTATATCAAACTGTGTGTATGTGTGACAGAGATCGAATGATTCTTGGTGTTAGATCTCCCTCTCGACCTGTGAGGGCACGGTGCAAGAGGAACAGAGTATCCTTAATTAAACGGCACGACAATTTATTCCGTAGGGTAGATGGAAGTCGGTCATTTAGGAAAGGGGCGGAGCTACGGCACCCAAGCTCATTGACCCCGACGGTAAGCGGCGTGGCATCTGAGGACTGGAGGAGCGGATGCGCTCGTTAACCTCGGGGTCATGGAAGAGGGTATAAATAGGGGGCATGGCTTGCGTGATCGGTTCCTTTGTAGATGGTTAGCAAACAAACCTAGAAGGAGCCCGTGAGTGTTCTGTGTATTCGTCTGTCTCGTAACACTGTTTGTTTTGTGTTGTTTGTCGTTAAAAGAATACTAGCACGATCCGGAGCTGTAGCCGCCGGCCAGCATTAAACCCGGACATCACCACGCACCTTTTTCACTAAAGAACTGTCGCACCACGAGCACTTAATTCACGCACTAGAGGAACTGTGTCTGTGTTTGTGTTTTGTATGTGTGAGGAAAGACGGGACTTTTTGGTTGCGGGTCAAACCCGTGGGATTTTTGCAAACGGAGTGATACACGCCGCTGTACCACTTCCATCGTTATTATTGTTTACAGGTTGTTGCCACAAGGCTCTGGACATTATAAACATTAATAAACACCCTTGCACCTGTACAATAAGTTGTCTGTGTGATTAATCTGCACTGCACTCACCTGCACGTATACACCACTTTGCCACAGTATGTCATAGATCTTGTTGTATAATCTGGGGAGAAAAAAAACAATGAAAACAGAGTTGCAGTAAATGCTACATTCTCACTTCTGATTTGAGCTATGGCAGACTTTTATTGCATGATTCATGTTTGTCTAATCAGTGTCATATAACAAACCTTTAATTTGTATTTGATTTGAATAATAAAATACGCTCAGTCTTTCCTCCATACCCAGGAGAAAATACTAGACCTTTTCATGTTTCATTTCCCTCTTTGCTTTATAATCTTATCATTTATTCCTAATATCATCTCTCCAGTTGAGGCATTTGCATTAACATTTTTACTCAACTCTTATCAGAACTTGTTTATATATTCAGTGCTGATGTACTTTTAACCAGAGCCCCTGAGTTTGGTGAACAAGGCTGCAGAGCCTCTTTAAATGACTCATTACAGACCGTTCATTAGAAAACACGTCATTGTTGCTGTCAATCTGGATCACACCATCGGGCTAAAAATTGTAGTCTTTGAAGATGTGCAAGTTTCCACTTTGTTCTGCAAATACCAGTTAGTTCTTTGGAGTCTGGAGAAGTTGTTTCTTACTTTGGATTTCTATTAAAACAGGAGATTTTTTTTTGCTAGCAATTAAAACTTGAATGAGTGATAATTTACTGTAATATAATACCTTTTCTATAACCCTGTCACTTCATACAAAAATCCCTTTCAGAACAGTTCTATTCATTTTGCCTCTAGACTTAAGGAATCATCCAATCCCTGCTTTGTGTTTCTTGCCCTTTGACTCTGCTGAAGTTTTTTTTTCTTCTTTTGCATTACATTGTTACGTTGCGGTTTAAGCTTCGTAGGGACTGGAGATGACTTCTAATGAACAATCAGACAAGAATTCAAAGTCGAAAGGAAATGTATCTTTTTTAATTTAAATTATTAATAGTAAACGTTGACATCTGTGTACATACTGTGACTTTACAGCCTTACTATTTCCAGGTGTCACATGATCCCTGTAAGCTAATAAGACGCATGCCACATGTAGTTAATAAAGACGATCAAAATAGTATTAAGATTTTAAATTAACCCAATTTAGGAGAAGGAAGACATTTTTTTTTCTAATTCTCAAAAATTCTGCAACAATGAAAAAACAATATCAGCACTGCCCTTATATATAGCAATATATTGATATTATTTACTACAGCATATTCATACAAAGAAAGTAAAAAAAATATATCTAAAAATAAATCATCCCCTGAATTTTCTAATTGCTAAAACAGACCATAGTGGACTGCATACAGGGTAGCCTCAAGTGAGAAGATTTGACAGAATAAACCATTCAATAATCAATAAACAGATTTATGGGTACTGACGTTGGGCTTTGAATCAATAAAACACTTTTCCCAGTTATACAGGTACATTTCATGGTAAGCGCAGTCAAGGTCTATGATAAATTACAGGCAGAATTCTTACTTCACAGAACAGTCAATTAAAGGTAAGGAATGTTAACTACAACTGCATGCATTTTCAAAAACGAAGATACTGCAACAACATGTTTCTCATACTGTTACACCGCTTATGCAGTAATAAGAGTAGTCCTTTTATCGTTGCAAATTACTCATTTGTATGTATTTATGAATGGGGCTGCAGGATTATATCAAATCAAAATGAACCTTTTGGAAAATCTGAAGAAAAAAAAAATTTATGTATGAAAAAATCCATGAGTCTAAAATAGATTTGAATACGGATGATTACGGAAAACTGCTCCATCATCTGGGCATTCCAAATCCAGGCAGCTCTGTCCTAACAAACAGTTGTGGGCTCTGTGAATTCAGAACATATCTTCCACACTCACATTTGTTATTCCAGTGTATTGTATGAGGCCCCAGGCTAATTAAAGACTATCAGTTTGGACTAGACTCACCACTGGGCTGACCTTCCCTGTTAAGTATACCGGTGTAACCTTCCAAGTCTGTTTATGCTCACAGTGACTTTGTCTGATGGCTTGAAGTTGATGACTAACTCCTGACACTTCCTTTTTGGCGAGAATAATACATTATTGATGGGAAGTTTTTTTAAAACCTTTGCTTTTCCTTCAAATGTTCAAAACCATCCCTTTCCATATATTCTGTGATTGTATGCTTTTTAAGGCTAAAAACTGTTTATGTCCCTTGTGGTTTACTTAGACAAAAAAATCATTTAAGCTTTGCACAGTAGCTTGAATCTGTTGGTCTTAAATGTATGAATGCATGTGTAGGGGTTTGTCTCTTTCAGCAAGGAAATTAGATTTAATATTGACACCATGAGGCTTTTTTTGGAGAGCCCTCTGACTGTGTTGCTTAAGTAACCAAATACCATCCTGGGAAATACATGTAGTCGTAATCAAGAGATACTGTATTAAACAACTGTTGTTTTTACACAGTTAATCAATCCACCATCACCAACATATCTGACATGTATTGGCTCATCCACCCTTTAAAAAGATTTAATTAAAGTTGCAGTCTTATGCTTGCCTATTCTCAAAGGGGTTTACTACAAATTATCTTAAATTACACTAGGGGTTGTTTGGTTCAAGTTTTGTAAAATTACAGGATTTTCTTTTTTTTGTTCTTAAAAAACAGGGCTGCTAACCAAGGTTCAATGGTCCAGTTTCTTTCCTTTAAGTACTAAAGCACTAGAAATAGCATCATATATTGCTAGTGATACAAAGAAAGATCATATGGCCCGAATTTGTCTGATCCCCCCACCTAATAGCCATCAAAATACATTCTCTAACAAAGCTAAGAAAAAAAATATTTTAATGCATTGGTTTTGTGAAAATAAGACTGCATTGTATTATTTAAAAAAGTCTTTAGACAGGAGCAGCAAACATTATCAACTGTCATTTGGCATCAGTACTGTATATACTCTTTCCAAACAACATGGGCAAAAAAATCTGTGGAGTCGTTCTTGTACTTTTTCACTCAATAAACATATTGAACTTCATCTTTTATCCTACACTGGCCTCATGGGCTTTTCGGATTACATTGTGATGAACTCTTTACTTTGTACAAATATGTATAGTCACACTTTCATGTTCTTACCTTTGGTAATTATAAGAACCCTCAATGTGCCAGGACTGGCTGTACGAGAAGCCAGTTTGTCCCTGAAACCTGTGAGATCACAGTGGCCACAAGTAGTTTTCTCCATTGAGGACAGCAGCTAGAGATGCTAACCTTCTGGATAGTCAACCTAAAATAAGCTTTATCTATCAAGAGTTACTTTATGTATGTTCCAGTCTGCGAGGAATTGAGAAACTGTTCTACTCAGGCCTACGTACGGCATACCCTTGAGACTCATAAGCTGAAATGAAGTAGTGCATGAGAAGGCAGTTGTGCCTCCTGCTAATGTTATTCCTCAGCTAAACTAGCAATATAGTCCGTAGGCAGCCTGCCTGATATCCTGCCGCATCCAGCTTTCCAGTGTAATGGTTCCTCCTGCTGCATGATATAAAAACCAAAGAAACATTTTCAAAGATTATCCATTGTGTTCCAGTTTGCTGCCTAGATTTAAGTAGAGTGCCGACATCATACATCCTTATCCAATGCCAGGCTTGACCTGGAAATTGATAGCATAAGTCTTCCAAAACTTCAAAAAGTCAAGTAGACAAACGTTTAGTCTTGTGCCAGTACAGAAGATATCAGAATTCCCAACTAAGAAAATGAAGTTTGAATAGAATAAGGTAAAATGATTTTCTAGCTTCCGGGGCTTCAGAAGTATGAATCATTTTTACATGAGCTTTTATCGAACACACATTTAACATGCGTGCACCTCCTTACATATATAGCGGAAATGTGAGATATATAAAGTGATGGTAATACATACTGTATTAGATATTAAGTACTGGAATTATTTTGTTAGGTAAAGTACATGTACATTAACTGGGTAATTGAAATTTAATTGAAAGATGTATTTTTTACCTGTGAGAGTCACAAATGCACGTAATTGCAGGTTTCTGTTATTAACCTTCACTGAGTAGCAAAATAAATAGATGAAGGAGCAGAATTATTATTATTATTTATTTCTTAGCAGACGCCCTTATCAAGGGCGACACAAGAACATAAGAAAGTTTACAAATGAGAGGAGGCCATTCAGCCCATCTTGCTCGTTTGGTTGTTAGTAGCTTATTGATCCCAGAATCACATCAAGCAGCTTCTTGAAGGATCCCAGGATGTCAGCTTTAACAACATTACAGGGGAGTTGGTTCCAGACCCTCACAATTCTCTGTGTAAAAAAGTGCCTCCTATTTTCTGTTCTGAATGCCCCTTTATCTAATCTCCATTTGTGACCCCTGGTCCTTGTTTTTTTTCAGGTCAAAAAAGTCCACTGGGTTGACATTGGCTATACCTTTTACGATTTTGAATGCTTGAATCAGATCACCGCGTAGTCTTCCTTGTTCAAGACTGAATAGATTCAATTCTTACAGTCGTAAACAAAAAAAAAAACATGTTCATGAAACAGAAAAACCTGTCAAACAGAAAGGTGAACTAATTGTTTGTAGAATGATTCAGAAACAGCTTATAGAGAGGGAAAGAGTGAGAAAGAGAAGTTTATTTACGAATGTAACAGGGGTGTGTTACATGTGTGGGTATCCACTGATTGACAGGAAAGACATAGTGGTTGATTGTTAAAATGCCGCTCCGGCGTCCAGGTTTTATTTACTATTTACAAACACAGATCACATAATGCTTCCTGCAATTGTAGCTCACGGAGGACATGCGTTCAGGCGTACAAAAAGGCAAAAATAAAACACAACTAATAAAACTAAAGTTGGCCTACAGGCGGCCAAGCGTTACCTCCGCTAAAAAGAGGGGCCCGCTCCAGGAACCTTCTTCCTGACACATTTAAATAAACTTTTGTGGGATTAATCAGAATTGTTCCCTATATTCTGTGGTATATATCAAACGCCTATTTATATGGATAGAAACTTGAAGTCTAGAAAATAGAAGCAAAGTTTTAAAGAATTTGTTTTCTGCTTTTCCTTCTAATGGACAACAAACTCTCTCTTTTTAAAGTCTCTAAAGTACCACAAACTACCTCGTGTTCACTTGTTTGCCTTGGGTGACATTGTCCGTAGACATGGGGTCAACTTTCACTGCTATGCTGATGACACCCAGCTATATCTGTCTCTAAAACCAGGTGGTGTCTCTTCTATACAAAAATGTGGTAAGCTGTCTTGTTGACATCAAAGTATGGATGTCTAATAATTCCCTTATGTTAAATTCAGATAAAACAGAGATAATGATTTTGGGATCAAAAGAAATATATAGATCTGTTCGCCTTCACATAGGATAGTTTCCCATACTCTCAGAAAACAGAAATGAGGAATCTGGGTGTAATTTTTGACCCTGACCTCTCCTTTGAGCCACATATCAGAATATATAAAAGTATCTTTCTTTGACCTTAGAAATATTGCCAAGGTGAGGCGCTTCCTTTCACAGCACGATGCTGAGAGACTGATGCATGCCTTCATATCTTCTAGGATTGATCACTGCAATGACCTGCTCTCTGGAATTCCAAACTGTGTTCTGTCACGATTCCAGCTTGTACAAAATGCTGCAGCCAGGGTGCTAACCAAAACAAAAAAAAGTGAGCACATTACCCCAATGTTAGCAGCCCTCCACTGACTCCCGGTGCTGTCCAGGATTGACTTTAAGGTCCTTCTTATCGCCTATAAAGCCCTAAACGGTTTGGCTCCGGCCTATTTGAAGGATCTTTTAGCCTGATCCCAAGATGCAGGGCTGCTATCTGTCCCAAGGATTTTAAAGCAAAGGACAGGTGGTACAGCATTCAGTCATAGGGCACCTGAACACACCTATATATTGGCAATTTTTTAAAATAAATTAAAAACATACTTTTATAATAGAGCGTTTATATCTTTATAATATTTCTTTTTTACATAGTTTTATTCCTATTTATTCGGTTTGAGTTCATCTGTTGCTTTTATTTGCTTTCATTTTAAAATGTTGTTTTCTCTTGCTGTTTTTATTGTTTATATTGTTTTTATTGTACTAAATGTACTTCCGAATGTCCCTTTTCTTAAATTTGATTTGATTTGCCTGGTTAATTGTGAAGGCGTTGTCAGGGGCATTTTGAATTGTCGGGGGCATTTTCGATTGGCCCTGTGACACTCCCCCAAAGTGACTATGAATTGGGGCTTGAATATTGAAAGTATTTTAGTTATGTAACAGGGTTAAATGTTCATTGAACTTAATTTTTTTCTATTTAAGATTTTTCGTTTATTCATTGCGGGTAACCAATTAGTCCAATTGTCTGTAGCAGGACTAATTGACGCTTCCATCAGTGACTTTTGCCAAAAGGTGGAGACTGGGGGAATTTGCCCCCAAGAATACATTTTTAAGAATTTGGCGGCAGACAGTGCATTTTAAAAAGAAAATTCTATGAAATCTGCAGCAAGACAAACATAAGGATTTAGTAACTGAAACACTGAAATAGAACAGGTGTCTTGAACCAGGGAACATACTTAATCAAATAGTTTTTTATTGCCTTAATGTCATACTTTTTGCATCGCACCCCATCGTAATAATTTTTCTTTTTACTTGGCTAGCCCTGCCCCCCCACAATAGCGAGAATAATAAATCACACATCACAAATCAACCAGTCACATTGAAGTATTTGCCAACATTCTAGTACATCTTATCTTGTGTACAGATGCCATCTCTTGCATAGAGCACCATAATTAATTCCAATGTTCAATAATTATTATTATTATTATTTATTTCTTAGCAGACGCCCTTATCCAGGACGACTTACAGTTCAAACATCAAAACAAAACAAAAAAACACACATGCCTCGATCATTCTTTTAACTTCACTGTTTATTTAAATTGATGAACTTGTTACTAGTTTCTCCTAAGAAAATATTACTGAAAACATAAGAAACTTTTAAAAATAGACGTTTCTCCGACTGCACTTTTGTCATTAGCCAGTACATCACCACAGACGGCACACTGAGGACGAGGTTCATCTGCAGTGCCAACAAAGGTACATCCAGTTTCCAAGAAATTTCCTTCACATTTCTGAACTTTTTGGTTTTTAGACTATGATGCACCTGCACAATCGCTTTCTTTTACAATCCAATAAATTTTATGAACTGAACAAGGGTACAATACGGCAGGGAACTGAACTGTCACTTATTCTGAAACACAAAATCACCCATGATTGGATCTCTGCTTTATAAAGTGCGGTTTTCCAGACTAAATATGTACCGATATCACAGGTAAAATAAAAAATAAAAAAAACATTCGTGAGTTAGTACATTTCACATTTAGATTTGTGTAAAATTTTAACTGGATTACTATATTATTAGAATGCTCACCACGCCCCCCTGGAAAGTTAAGAATTTGCCAGAGGGTCCAGAGACTGCAGTTAAGAACCGCTACGGTACAGAGCTGCTCTCTGGCTCTCTTAAACTTACGGGGCCCATACCCACATTTTATGAGCTAACAACACCCCTGTCTCTCTGTGTGTTACTGTCAACTTGGTCAACACAGTAACTGCCTTGAATTTGCACCAATCATTTACAGTATTGCCTGCCCCACCGCTGCAGAAATCATGAGGCAAACTTAGAAATCAAGAGATTTGACATTCGATTTGCAAGATTTTATTTTTCAAAACATAAACCAATATTTCAGTGCTACGAGAAAACCAATATTCTGGGTTTTAAAACCTTGTTAACAACAGCTTATATTGCATCTACACTGCTATTGTAAATCCCCCTGCTGCTTTACTCTTATGAAGGAGTGTGGCAAAGTGCCGGCCCTGTGTGTATTTTGTGTGTTATGTGTTGCTGTATGTTGCGTGTGTTAATGTTGGTGTATAGATTGGTACACAGGATATAAACGGGTCTGTGTTTCACGTGTGATTTAAAAAGGTAGATTTGTATTTAGGCACGAGGAGGGCACAAATCACTTCACGTGCTGGTTAAATGTAATATGTGAGCACGGGGTTGCACAGAATTAATTCACGTGCTGTGATTCAAGTGAATAATTAATTAGTAATTGAATCCCAGCACAATAGTATATATAGACGCACATTTCTTTCAGTCGGGGTTGGGTGTTCGGAAGAGGAGAACGGGTGAGAGAGAGAGAGGAGTGATTAGAAGTAAAATCGTAAACGTAAAGTGTTTGTTCTCACCGTGTCTGTTTGTCTGTCCGTGCACCGTTTGTTTAGTGTTAGTCGTTTTGTATGTCTGTTTATTTTGGCGCAAGTGCCGTGTCCTGTTTTGTGCTGTTTTCAAACCTTTTATTTGTTAATAAACGCTGAGTGCAGCCATTGCACTCAGCTCATCACAACCACTGTCTGTGTCTGTGTATTCCTTTCTGGTCTGACGCCACCCACTCTGGCCGTCTTTGTGACACGTGGTGTCTTCGTGGGATAGCCGCGCCTCCAAGCGTCAGACCAGGAGGGGTCTGGATTAAAAAAAAAAAAAAAAAAAGATTACAAATATTGTTTTGGGGAAAAAAAAACAAAAAAGGATTACAAATATTGTTTTGGGG